>NC_056725.1:560629391-560716891 GCF_019279795.1 Protopterus annectens
TATCTACTTGTTTCATGGGGAAAACATGATCAGAGTAAAAAATGAACAGCAAACAAGAAACAAGCTCAAGATAAATTGCTTAAAGGATTACTGCACAGGTTATGGACCACACATGATAGATTGGCATTCTGTTTAGTTTATGGGTAAAGCCTGCAAATATGACTGCACGTCTCCAACAAAGGTAATGAGCTTCTTAAAATACTGTAATCCTGTCCTTTATTACAAATACTGTCATATGCATTTCAATACCCAAGGCTTATACATTATGTAGTTAAGTATTCTCTGCCTGGCAACAACAGAAAGACTTTCAATGTTGGCAATTCTTTAACAGTATGCTTATTAAAGCTTACTTGCATCTTACAATCTCAGACAAGCTTACCTGATGGCCATTAAAGCATTGCTACTTAAACACAGAGCAACGGGCACTTCCTGAATAATAATAAGCATAAATCGACAGTATAAAAATATGACAGAAACCAGAACATTCTTCAAAATCAAGGACAGATGAAAAGCCACTGTAGTACTTGTGTCTATGCCTAAGGCCGGCCATGCTTGGATGGGGGGATACTCTGCACATTTACACTACATAACTGCTCCTTGCCTTGCTTGGACACATCCAGAGTCACTACATGGGGGAGTGGGGTGCAAAAAGTATGTCACAATTTGAAATGTCTCTGGCTAACTGTGATGGCCCTGACACATTTGTCATACCTCTCAACCTCAGAGCAAGAAATCTGGGCAAAGCCATACATAGAATTGGGACAAAGGCACAAAAATAAGGACAATTTTTAAATATTGCTCTTATAAACTTAGAAAGATAATAGAATTGTAGGTTTTGCATTAGTATGAATTTTCTGAAGGGTATGAAATCTGAAACTCAAATGTCTGTCATTATTTTCTAACTTCAGTTTTTAATGATTTGCAACTAATTTGCCAAAAAAACACAATTTTATGAAAAACGGACCAAAAATGTGATGCACAAATATAAAACAGCCACACAATACAGCTGGGAACATGTCAAAGAAGGGACACTTTTTAATATTAGTACTGCTAACTTGAGCAGCTGACAAAATAAAAGAATCTACATGCATTCCTGAAATAAAAGTAATCTATATCTCTGATTATTACAGTTATTTATTAATTGTAAACTCTCCACGTTTTCTTCCAAAATTGCCATTTTGTGGAGGGATTTTTAGGGGGGAGCAACATTTTGAGCCAATATCGGGGACAGATGAGAGATTTTGATATGCCTAATTCTATAAAGCAATTTATTTGCACGTACCTCTCAACCTGTTAATGCAGGAAATTTGGACAAAGCCAAATATATTGGGGGAACATATAAACAGTACTAAAAATTGCTCTTATATAAACTGAGACAGTTGATAGAATAACAGGTCTTGCTTTAGCATGCATTTTTCTGAAGGTTATGAAGTCTGAAAGTCAGTGTCTGTCATTATTTAGTGACTTAATTCCTAAATGATTTGCCAGAAAACCACAAATTTTATGAGGAACAAACCAAAAATAAGAAGCACAAATCTGGACAGTTGAGAGGTATAGTTCAGCTGGGGCTGTCTTTGAGTTTGCCGCCCTTCCCCCCCCTTACAAAATCATGGTCTAATGGAGCCTCCCCCCCTGCAGCCATTCCAATGAACCATTACTTGGCTATTTCACCCCATTTACCATAAACACTAATGTGCATGCTGCTTTACTTCTGCAATGATTTGGACTTCATTTGAAAGTTCCACCACTCCGCCTTTCTGGAGACACTGGAAAACATGAAGGTCCTACCGAACACCCAGATATTGGGCGATTTCAATTACCCTACCATTAACTGGGAAAACTACTTGAGTACAAACTCCCAGGCTCAGCGCTTCCTGAAATTTATCAACTCAAATGCCCTGCATCAGCTGGTAAACCCCCCTACTAGAGGCCACAACATACTGGACCTGGTCATCACCAACATGGGAGACAGGTGTTCCGTACCAGAGGTCAACCCGTCACTGGTTAGATCAGACTATAAACTAATCACCCTGGATGCCCACACCCCACCACCACCCCCAACTAAGGAAACCACAGTGAAAAACTTTTCTAAAGCAAACTTCACCTTACTTAAGGCAGAGGTGGTAAGTTTCACAGCTCCCACGCTGAAGGATAACACTGCCCAAGATGCAGAATCCTTTACAATTGCACTCTATGAGCACCTACATGCCATCCCTAGCAAGACCAAGACTCACTCCCCTAAGAGAAGGAAACCAGTCTGGTGGACCCCTGCCATAAACAGGTTATACAACAGAAGGAGGAAACTAGTTCAGAAAAAAAGCAAATCCCAAGAAGGAAAGACATCCCTGATCAGTATCAGTAAGAAACTAAGGTCCCTCATAAAATCATCCAAGGCTAAACCTTCTTTAGCTATGTCAAGAATCTAAGTGGCAACTCGTAGATATGCTCTGAGCTAGTGCAAAATAGCACAAAATATACTGAACCTATTGATATTGCCAACATCTTGGCACCTCCCTCTCACCTTCAAAAGGGCCCACAACAATACCGGAAAAGTGTAGTGTCCCGTAAATCACAGAAGCACAGGTGAAAACAGCCCTTTCAAAAGACAAAAACACAGCATCAGTGAGGCCAGATGTTGTCCCAGGCTGCGTCTTGCATGAACCACAGAACAAAGTAACCCCCCACCTAAACACGCTGTTGAAGCTAAGCCTCTCCACAGGCTACGTGCCCATAGAATGGCGCACAGCAACGGTTATTCCGCTCCACAAAGGAGGGGCCACATCTGACCCTGGTAACTATTGCCCCATAAGCCTGACTAGCCTGGTCTGTAAGGCTATGGAGAACATCATCATCATCAAACTCATTAACAAAGACATTGAGAACCTCCAAACACTTGATCCGACTCAGTTCGGCTTTGTTAAAGGCAGATCATGCCTACTAAACCTGGTTGACTTCTTCGAGACAGTCACCAAGGCCATAGACGAGGGAAAGGTGGTTCACACAGTCTACCTTGATCTCGCCAAGGCATTCAACACCATTCCTCACTCGGGTATTATAGAAAAACTCACCAGCTTGAACATAAACCCCTACGTCACAAGATGGGTTGCCAACTAACTTACAGACAGAACTCACACAGTAAGAATAGAGGGCTCCAGGTTTGACTCTAAACCAGTCACAAGTGGTGTTCCACAAGGCTCGGTTCTGGGATCCCTACTGTTCGGCATATATTTCTCAGAAGTACAAGTAAACACAGGAGGACTATGGCTAATCAAGTTCACCAATGACTGCAAACTGGGAGCCATAATTGACTCTCCGGCTGACACGGGCATCCTTGAAAAAAGCCTTACTGAGACAGACACCTGGTGTCAAACTCATGGCCTCAAGCTAAATGCCAAAAAATGCATAGTCATCCCATTTGGGAAAAGCAAAACACCCACGCATTACCACATAGGTGGCAGCCCCCTTAATACAGAAGAGGTAATAAGAGATCTGGGGACCCAGGTAGATAGTAATCTCTCCTTTGACAATCATATTGCCAAAGTAGTTAGGAAATCCTTCTATGTGGCCCATCTAATTACTAAGCGGTTCGCATCTAGAAATAAAGAGGTTATAGTGCCCCTCTACTTGTCACTCATCAGACCCATCATAGAGTACAATGCCCCATTTGGGATGTACTTCACAAGACACTTCCAACAGCTGAAAAGACCACAAAAGCACCTCACCAAGATTATTACTGGCCTCAAACATATGTCCTATGCAGCCCGACTGAAAAAACTCCAGCTGTACTCAGTGGCATATCGCTTACTCAGAGGTGATCTCTGCCTGACTTACAAAGCCATGTCCAACTCAGAATTGATGGACATGCTCCACCTAAAGAAATCCAAGTCACTGCGAGCCACACGCTCTAGTGAGCTAAACCTCGCCACAACAATAAATAGAACATGATGGAGGGATAGATTCCTGTCACAGAGACTCCCCATGCTTTGGAACAAAATTAGGCAGATCCCCTCACTAACACTTTTCAAGAGAAGCCTTGACGAGTAGATGGGTAACAGAAAATACACACCTGGGATCACTTCATTGGCTCTGCTTGACAGAGGCTCAGTTAATTTATCAGTGGGGCGGCAAAAGCCGACACACTCTGGCTAGGCTTAAAAATGCCCTCGGGCAGATAGCCTAGTACCTACCTATGAGCCTATGAACCTATTTTACAGTGCAAACACTAATAGATGTCTGCTAAACAAAGCAATGCAGTCTCACAATGAAAACAGACTTAGCATTAAAATTTCTCTGCCCTTGAAACTCACATTCATTGAAACAGCATTGAAACCCACATTCAACGAAAATACATTTTGCCAGTGGCAGATAAAGATTAACTATGGGTTTAGGCTGTTTTCAAATCACAGGCCCCTTGCACGCATGCTCTTTCATACACCTTCCTGACTGTATTAAATTATATTCCTTGTACAATACAGTACAGTTTTAGAGGGCATTTTAAATGTATTGTTTTGAACATTTTTCCAGTAAACAATGAAACAAAATGCATGCACCAATAATGACAAAACTGCGCAATTCAGAACATTTCCATCGTAAAAGTCTACTCAAACTTCTACAGTCCACCAGTATCAGTAAATATGCACAATCTCTGAATAAGTAAAAGTCATTTAAATAATTCCACATTAAAAAGATCTGTAACTAATGAAGAGTTTGCTGTATTGTATTTCATTGCTTTATCTACAAATAAAGCGCCTGTTGCCCTTGAGGAATAAATTGCCTATGCTACACTAAAAAATGATAAGCTAGTAATATTGCAATAGGGAATGGATGGCAAACTGATAACAGGTTCATAGTTATTCGGTATCTTCACCAAAAAGGAGTGCAGCATCCACCCCCTTTGCAACACAGTACAATATCAGCAATACATCTATCTACTATGGGAGTAGAACCCACAGCCTCCTTCATCAAAAAGCAAGTACACTACCTGGTGTGCTATTAACAATGCAAGCCAACTCACCATAAGCAGCACTAAACTTTTGCTCCCGTGCTGCTCTCAGCTCCTTGTAAAATCTACTCAACACTCAGCTGTATCTCTGAACTTTGCAGCACAAGAAATCTGGAAAAAGCCAAAATGTATGGGGGGGTCAAAAGGCCAAAAAACATGGACACATTTTAAACATTGTTTGTATAATGTTGGAAAGTTGCTAGAATAAAATGCTGTGTTACCACCATACATTTCACTGTCAAGACTTGATCCCAGGTCCCTGTGCAAAACAGTCAGAGCAACATACCACTATGCCATATCAGCTGTTTTATGAAAGAGAGTAAGACTGAAACTTAAATGTCTACCATTTATTGAATTCAGTTCTCACCATAGCTGTCAACCTCTTAGCACAAAATACTTGAACAAAGCCAATAATGGGGGAATACAGCCCCCAAACATATTCAGTGAATTCAGTTCTCACCATAGCTCTCAACCTTGGCACAAAAAACCTGGACGAAGCCAATAATGGGGGAATAAAGTCCCAAAAATAAGGACATATTTAAAATATCCATCTTATAAACTTAGACAATTGCTAGAATAAAAGGTTTTGTGTTACCATGTACTTTCTGAAGAATCTGAAGTCTTCTTCTTCCGGCTTTTCCCAGTTAGGGGTCGCCACAGCGGAACTCCGGTCCGCTAATGATTGGCAGTATATTTTTATGGTGCCGAGGTGCCAGCCAGACGCCCAACCTTCAATGAAGGCACGACCATTCACGCATGTCTTTCGAACACCACTTGACCACGGGGAGGACATGCGGACTCCACACAGAAGGTGCTCCAGCCGAGAATCGAATGAGAGAACCTTTTGCTGTGAGGTGACAATGCTACCATTGCACCACCATGTCTCTGAAGAATATGAAGTCTGAAATTCAAATGCTTGTCATTTTTATTTAACATTTGTTAACCAGGAAAGTCTGACTTGGAACAAAAGCCAATCTTCAGCTGAGGCCCAGTAAGATGGGAAGACACCAGCGCAAACCCACACAAACACAGGGAGGACATGCAGATCCACACAGAAGGCACCCCAGCCAAGAATCAAACTAGAGAACCTGTAGCTGTCAGGTAACAATGCTATCACTGCACTACTGGTTTTGTAAGGACACAAACATACAGAAGCCACAGACTTTATGAGGAACAGAACAGAACAAATATGAGGGAAAAATCTGCAAATTTTTTACAAATGGTGGTGGGTAGGGAATTCAGGCTCTTGCCAGCTGGGCCCAAGGTACAGGGTTTAAGCCTGTTCTCTACCCACCACTATATGGCACCTGGGGCATTTTACACACACACACACACACACACACACACACACACACACACACACACACACACACACACACACACACACACACACACACACACACACACACACACCATAGTCTATCCAAGCAAGTTCTTCACACACACACAATGTATTCCTTACCTTACTCTATCCAAGCAAGTTATTCGTCAAAGTCTGTTAAAAGAATGCATATCCACAAGCTGAAGCCCACGACAAGATATCCACAATTCTAAATTCACCCACCTTTGTAACAAGCATGTCCTTCCGTCTTAAGCCCATGACAAGACGTCCATCCCATGAGAGCAGGCTGGGCAGATATTGCAGTCAGATCCCCCCTCAAGTCTATGCAGTTGCAACTGCATAGACCTCTGGGATAGTGCTACTGAATGCTCTTTACCCAATCCGGACTGCTGGTGAGACAGTCTGGATTCTGTGCGCATGCTCCAGGCTGATTCACCAGCAGTCGGGAAATGCATGCGCGATGTTCTGCGACTCATTTATTTTTTATTTTCTTTTATTTATTTTCTATTTTTCTTTTTTGTTTACAGCTGGAGGGGCTGCAGTCCTGCAGCCCAGTAGCACGAGCCGCCTGTGCCAGTAGTATTGCTGTTTTCAAAACTATCTAATTTGGAAGATTTCTTCATGAGTCTGTTGCTGAGAGGCTGACAGATACACTACAAGTACATAGCTAAGACAAACTACATAAAGCAATAGTAACAGAAAATATGGGGTCACATCAGAGGCTTCAGATGTCATTTTTAAGAAGAAACTGAGAGCTATTTCATTGTTATGTAAAACTCGGCATTAAATATCATAGTTAAGGTTATACTACAACAGAATAACTATGCAAAGACTCTCACATGAGCAGCCAGAATATAATTTAAATAGAATATTTTACTGTGTACATTTTAAGAAACTGATAGATTGGTCTAAAATTCTGGATTGATTTGTGTGTATTTTTTTTCTTTTAGAAATAATTCCTTGCAAATACAGACATATGGAGGGCCTGTTTTAGTTATCACCTGAAAAGGTCGAGTTATGTTGTATGTATAGTCAGCTGCCTCTTTATCAGTGTCATGACATACTGTCCTCATAAAGCATTCAAATGAGGCCAATTCAGCAGCAATAAAGACCACAACACACAAAAATAATTTAGCGCTTTCGTTCACTTTACTTATGGAACTTCTTCAGAATACACATATCAATAAAAACATATTACATATATACTAAATTAGTAAAACTACTTAATTTAAATCCTCCAATCAACTACTAATATCATTTAAACAATTAAAAAGTTTTAAAGTGCCAGACCACAATTGTACAAATGCAAAGTCACAATACGTCAAACAGATAAGTATCTTAAATTGAGACTTAGACTGCAGCAATGCTTTAGCTAAGCATAGCAAAGTATGCACATCATTCAAAAAGTTTTACTTTTTAGTATTGGAAAAAGTTGATATGAAGGGATTTGTACAAGAGTTTAATAATTATTTAGAATTTTTAGCGTTTAAGTGGCACATTTTTTTTAGAGTAGATGCTTTTCCAGGCATCAATGATACAATTTCTATCAAAAGTTATTTAAGATACTTATCTGTTTGACATATTGTCACTTTGAATTTGTACAATTGTGGTCTGGCACTTTAAAACTTTTTAATTGTTTAAATGATGTTAGTAGTTGATTGGAGGATTTAAATTAAGTAGTTTTACTAATTTAGTATATACGTAATATGTTTTTATTGATATGTGTATTCTGAAGAAGTTTCATAGTTTCATAGTTTCATAGTATAGTACTAGGCTATCTGCCCTGGGGCATTTGTAAGCCTAGCCATAGTGATGTGGCTTTTGCCACCCCATGAAATGGTACAAAAAATGTACAGAATAAATTTAGAATACTGTGCCTCTGTCTAGTAGTGACACAATGAAGGTTCCCTTATATAATAGAATTAGTTTACTGTGCCCCTGTCTAGCAGTGACACAGATGTGGCCCCTGGGGTAAACTTACGATCTCCCATCCACTCATCAAGATTTCTCTTGAAGAGAGTCAGTGAGGGGCTCTGCCTAATATGAACTGGGATCTTGTTCCAAAGCATGGGAAGCCTCTGGGTTATGAATCTATCCCTCCAGCATGTCCTATTCATACTTGTGCCAAGGTTTAAGTCTTTAGCTCTCGTGGTCCTGATGGATTTGGATTTTTTGAGGTGGAGCATGTCCATCAGATCCTGATTGGACATGGCCTTGTACGTCAGGCAGAGATCACCTCTGAGTAGGCGGTATGCTACTGAATAGAGCTGAAGTTTCTTTAGTCTGGCAGAATAAGACATATGTTGGAGACCCTTGATCCTCTTGGTGAGGTACTTTTGTGGTCTCTCCAGCTGTTGCAAATGCCGGGTGAGGTACATACCAAATGGGGCATTGTACTCAATCATGGGTCTGATGAGGGAGGAATATAGGGGTACAATGACATCCTTGGATCTGGATGTGAATCCCTTCATGATGAGGTGTGCAAGGTAGAATGTTTTTCTAACCACTTTGGCAATGTGGGTGTCAAATGAGAGGTCGCTGTCGACTTGGGCCCCTAGGTCTCTGATTAGTTTTTCCGTACTCAGTGGGTTGCTGTCTATGTGATAATTTGTGGGTACTTTGTTTTTCCCAAAGGGGATGACTATACATTTTTTGGCATTTAGTTTAAGGCCGTGACACCGGCACCAGTTGTCCGTTTCTGTGAGGCCTTTTTGTAGGATGTGTGTGTCTGCTGGTGTATCGACTATGGCACCTAGTTTGCAGTCATCTGCGAGCTTTGTCAGCCACAGCCCTCCCATGTTTGCTTTAACATCTGAGAAATAAATGCCGAACAAGAGGGGTCCCAGGACAGATCCCTGTAGGACACCACTTGTGACTGGCTTTGAGTCTGACATTGCCCCAACGATTTTAACTTTATGGGTTCTGTCCTTTAGCCAGTTTGCAACCCTTCTAGTGACATAAGGGTTTACTTTTAAGCTGTTGAGCTTATCTATGATGCCTGAGTGGGGTATTGTGTTGAAGGCCTTAGCCAAGTCCAGGTATGCTGTATGGACTGCTTTGCCCTCATCAATGGCTCTAGTGACTGTTTTGAAAAAGTCAACCAGGTTTAAAAGGCAGGATCTGCCCTTTACAAAGCCGAACTGGGTGGGGTCAAGTGTCTGTAGGTCCCCTATGTCTCTGTTTATGAGTTCCATAATGATTCTTTCCATAGCTTTGCAGACCAGGCTGGTTAAGCTTATGGTTCGGTTGTGGAGTGGGACCACTGTTGCTGTACGCCAGTGTTCAGGTACATATCCCAAAGTAAGGCTAAGGTTAAATAGCATTTTTATGTGTGGGTTTAGCTCCTCTTGGAGTTCACGTAACACGCAACCTGGGATACCGTCAGGTCCCATTGATGCTGTGTTTTTTGCTTTGTTTAGGGCAGTTCTCACTTGGACATCTGAGATGACAGGGAGATTACATTCAGCTGGGATAAGTATTTCTTCTTTTGGGGGTGAAGGAGGGGAGAAATCTGCACTGAACCTGTCATCCAGAATGTTGGCAATATCTGTGGGTTCAGTGTATTTTTTGTTGTTGTGAACCAACTCTGAGCATATCTGAGGGTTTCCACCCAGGTTTCTAACATAGCTGAAGAAGGCTTTGTGGTTATCTTTAGTGTCCTTAGCGATTTTTCTCTCAAAGTTGGCCTTGGATGTTTTTATGAGAGAACGTAGTTTTCTGCTAATGTTGATCAGAGATGTCTTCCCTTCATGGGATTTTGCTCTGACGTGCAGTAGCTTCCTTCTTTTGTTATACAATTTGTTTATGGCTGAGGTCCACCAGACAGGACGCTTACCTTTGGTGGAGAGGGACTTGGATTTGTTTGGGATTGCATGATCCATGCATTCTTGGAGATGTCCATAGAAAGCATTTGTGAAGGATTCAGCATTGTGGGATGTGGTATCCACTGGCACAGTCGGCTTAAAGGATACCATCTCAGTCTTAAGAAGAGTGAAGTCTGCTTTTGAGAAGTTTTTCACTGTGGTCTTTTGTGCTGGGGGTGGAGGTGGGATATGTATATCCAGGGTGATTAGTTTGTGGTCAGATCTCACTAGTGAGGGGAATACTTCCGGTGTGGAGCATTTTGTCCCCATGTTTGTGATGATCAGGTCTAGTATATTATCTCCCCTAGTGGGAGAGGTGACTAGTTGTTCCAGTGCATTTGAATTTATGAATTCCAGGAACCTTTGGGCTAGGGTATTAGGGCTAGAATAATGTACCCAACCTATGTTTGGGTAGTTGAAGTCTCCCAGTATGATGGTATTTTGTGATACATTTATATCCTCCAATGTCTTCAGGAAGGCTGAGTGGGGTTCTTAAGATTGGGAGGGTGGTCTGTAACATGCTACCAGTTGTATAGCAGTTTTGCCTATGGTTAGTTGCACCTGTATGGTCTCTGATGCTTCATGTGTTGCTACTAACCTGGAGGTGTGGGTGTCCTTGATGAATATGGACACTCCCCCTCCCTTTGTGGTTCGGCTCGGGTTTTGGGGCCAAAAATCATGATACAAGGTATAGCCTGGTAGCGCTGAGGTGCTCTCTGGAGCCTTGAACCAGGTTTCAGTTACTGCACAGACGTCGATGTTCTCCATGCTGAGGAGTGCATCAAGTGCCTGCATCTTGAGATTTAGACTTCTGGCGTTGAGCAGCATTACCCTTATTTTTTTTCCATTTTTGTTTTCTAAGGAGGTGGGTTTGTCTTTTGAGCCTTGCCTAAAAAAGGCACTATGGGGGTGGCAAGAGCCTTAGCCAATATCCGGAAGCCCAGTGGTGACAGGTGTAAGCCATCCCTCATGCACCGTGGCTTGTCCAACATGTCATCCCAGGCAGACAGACATTGGATCCCCTTAGAATGACACCAGTACTTGAGCCAATTGTTAAAGCTGATCATCTTGTCTTTGTATTGTGGTATCATTCTTGGTGAGGGCAAGATGCTGCTCAGGGTCAGGGTCATACCAGCCTGGGCTACATAATTGGAGAGCTCCTCTATGTCTCTTTTCATGTAGTCCAGGGAGGTACGTCTCAGGTCATTCACACCAGCATGGACAATGACGGAGTCATATTTGTACTTGCTTTGGAGTGACTTGAGTGCGTGTGTTATGTGGCAGATCCTAGCTCCCGATAGACAGCTCACAGTCACCTTCTCCTTGTTCAGCCTGGTCAGCGGGACATCAGTGTGTCTGACTATAGAGTCACCTATTACTAGTGTATCAGGCAAGTTCCATAAGTAAAGTGAATGAAAGCGCTAAATTATTTCTGTGTGTTGTGGTCTTTATTGTTGCTGAATTGGCCTCATTTGGGTGTTTTATGAGATTTGTGGTTTTATCCAGCTTCTGCATTTCAAGGTTGTCATAACATACTGAGCCTGCATGATCATGCCTTGCTTATGGTTCCTGTTCCTTCTGTGATTCATTATCTAACTCAGCTTTGGCTGTCTGTTGAACTAGGAAATGCTTGCCCTGTAAGAGGCCACCCTGCTGTAACTGCTCCCTAAATATAATATTGTGCAATATTACACACACACACACACACACACACACACACACACACACACACACACACACACACAGTCAGTATTCTGGCAGATGTGACAGGGTCATACTGCAGAGCAGCACTAGATGCATCTAGACAGTCAAAACATGCCATCAGCAGCCCACACGTGTGCTCTAAAATCTTTCTGGTTTGCTATAGTGCATGATTGTACCCCTGGTCTTTCTGGTTGTGTGGGTTTTTCATGAGTATAATGAGCCATGGTTCTAGGGCATACCTGGCATCACAAACAATATGCTGTCATAGTAAGTCAGCCCTTCACAAATTCTTGGTACACGTCACATGACTGCCACATGTAGGTGTCATGAAAATGGTCTGTGTGGCCTGCACACACACATTGTAGATGATACCCTATGAATTACAGACCATCAAGCAGATGATGGAGTGATAACCTTTTTAAGGTTCACGTCTCCTTCACAATTTATACTTTAGGGCCTTTATATCAATGTGGGTACAGTCTCTGGCCCCTTATAAGTTAGGGAAATGGGCAGTATCCTCTAAGATATGTGGAAACCACAAATGTTCCCCCATATGATGAAGCATGGCATCTAGAAACTGATGGAATATTTTTGAGGGAAATGGCTGCGATACCCCCAGTATGTTCCAAGTAAGTCTCTAAAGGTCTCTATAACGAATACATACACACACACACACACACACACATATATATATATATAAAATAGAGTCACACATATCTTTGTGTCCACTTTGATAGGCATTCCAAAGCTCCTAAGGTGCTGCTTTGAGGTCAACATGTCTACAATTTGTTGCTTGGTGTCCCTGTCTACTGATAATTGTTATACAATGTCTGTGTCCTGGAGGGCATGAAATGTTAAATGCAGTCAAATGACCAGCTGACTCCCGGGATAACATCAGACATTGTCAGACACAGCAGCTGCAATGAGACTCTTCTGCAAATACACAATTACTATGGCTGTGGTGACACCTAACATAGTTCCATAATGTATGCAACCTGAAAATGGGCACATGGCTGAGTTCAACTATAAAATGGGAACAACTTGGTTGTGTAGAATTTAAATGTTTCTGAATCATTCTGCCATCTTGCTTGCTTCATTATCCTGCACAGCACCTCATTATGCAGTCATTAATACAACCTGCCTAACCACATTATTTGGCCTAGCCACATTATGTAACTGAATTTTCTGAATCCAAAGCACTCTGTACATGGCCACTCATCACACAAATTTGCTTGATGCAATATATTACGTTTTCTGAATCCATTTTAAAATAAACAACCCATTTTGGAAGCTTATTTTATTGGAAGAAAATGACAAAATTCCTGAGAGCAAGAAGGTCTTTATCCCTACGTGAAGGATGAAGTGGAATTTCACTTTATTCATATTAATGTACCTTGAAATGGAATTGTCTACACAGTGCCTTTTATACCCTGACAAAATGCCAAAAATAAGTACAAATAATGAGTTGCTGTGGTGGTGTAGAGGGATAAGACCCTGACAACAGCCCAGCTGACCCAGGTTCAGTTAGCAGCTTGGGTGACTGACGAAATTTCAAGGTAGGGATGTTTGTGTCTAGCCCAGGTGGGAGGATGTTTGTTGATGTGCTCCCGAAGGGGAGGTGGTACAAAGAGGAGAGTTGGCCTCAAATGTAAACAATAAGCATGGTGTGTGGGGAAAGGGATTAGGTCATAAAAAATAAATAAATAAACAAATAAATCTACCCAGATGGAAGCACAGATGAGCCGAACTGCCAGGGCACCCTTAGGATTAATGACTGGCCCCAGCAAAGGCAGAGTAGGTCTGGGGAGGTTTGGAGAGCATCTGATAGACCCAACATGGACATTGGGTTACTGGGAGCCGGACAGGTAACTATGAGGCCTGAGGAGACCAAAAAAAAATAATTACAAATAATAATCCTGAATGTTGAAGGCATAACAAAAGAGTTAAATCCAATTAGATTTATAAAATGTTTGACTGCATTAAATTAAGAGAATATTGGAGGAAATTATTTATTTCGTACAATATCTGTGGAATAAAAAATATGTCTAGATAAAATTATAGCTCTGTATAATGTCTCTCTTAACTTCACTTTGAACAAGAATGCTATTTATTATGGATGATAACAGCAGTAGCAAACGTCATCACAATACATTGTAAGCAAAACCATGCTCTACAATACTAGGATTTTTTTCTTCTCATACAAAAAGTAATAAATAAGGAAAATGCTATTTGGAAAACCAAAACATCTCCAAAATCTACAGCCAACACTCTAAGGGTCAAAGTCTTAAATCTTATATAGAATCAGCTCCAAAATACTGTTGCCCTTTAAGCTGAGTTGGTGAATGGAATATTATGATTACTACTGTAGTCTCAATAGAAACATGATGTGATTTGGTTATATACATTCTTTGTAAATATTTTATACAGTTATATGTCAACTTTAGTTTTGCAATTTTATATAGAAAATGCTCATGTTGTATTTGTGTGACTTTTCTGCATAAAAGAACAATAACAAAAATATTAAAAGTAAACAAACAAACAAAAAGCTTAACAATACGGCACCATATAGATCATTCCTGGTTTAAACGTAAATTTAAAATCATTCTGGTAACCGTTGTCCAATGCCAGGCAGTTAAGAGCTTGGGATTATCAAGGAGTAACTGAGTGACTGGAGTATCCATATTGTACTAGTAAGCAAACCTGATGATACTATTATATTTTGCAAAGACTTCAGGAAAACTGAACAGTATATCCAAACTTGATGCCTACCCAATGTCTAGACTAGATGAACCAGTTGAAATATTCAACAGAGCTAGGATCCTGTCCACTCAGGACTTAATTAAAGGTTATTTGCAAATCCTATTAACTCCAGAGGTGAATTAAAAATATCATTCTCAATGCTGGATGGACTTTTGCAATATAAGGTCATGTAGCATTCATACACAGACACCCATAGACTCACTCACACACTATCCTTCCATCCCCCAACACACAACTATTCTTAGACACACACAAGCACACACATGCATGTATGCATGCACACGCGCAGACACATACACTCAGCTGTACACGTGCACAACATCAAACTGTCAATCCATGATCTTCCATTTTCCGCCATCCACATATCATGTCAAGCAGTCATCATGCACCCTCCACACACACACACGCACACACACACACACACACACACACACACACACACACACACACACACACACACACACACACACACACATACACAGAGCTGTACACACATACACTGCTTCACACTGTCAACCCATGATCTTCAGTTTCTCACGAGCTATATATCACGTTAGGTAATCATCATACGTCTCTCACACGCACACACACTTTTGTAGAAAATGTTAAAATATGTTTAAATGATGTCATTCTGGGAGTTGGAGCATGACTCTGAAGTATGACACTAAATTATGTATTCTTTTCCTCTAAGGAAACCTTTAATTTTAATGTAGTAATGTTTTTTCATAGTAGTATGGCATTATTGCCATTTTTTATTATTATGGTTTTATGCTGTTGTCATTTTTATATTTATGTTGCCGCAGCTCTTTATTAAACTGGACAGCAAGTGTTGCCTAGTTGTTGGAAATGAGCTGATGATTTGATTTATATATGTATTCGGCACAACCTTCTGAGAAATTAATCACTATTACTTAGGTTCAGCAATTTTATCAATAACGTTTGGAAGAGTAGCTCTGTTTTTAGTAGCTGTATGTTTTACATCAAGTGCATCAACAGCTATATAATAATAAAACAGAAAAGGAAAAATGTTAAAAAGAGTAGTCAGACCTAACCTTACATCGTTTTCATTTCTGGTTTTATTTTATTACCTGTATAGTGTAGTCAGTTTGAGGAATTGCTACAGGACTTTTATTTTAGCTTTAAAAATGTATATTGAATTTTAATGAAGCTTTGCTCAACTTCATGTACATTTGTTTGTATAACTTACAGATGTTAGGAATCAGTGGTCACATGATTAGATACCATTACCACCATTTTGAAGTTTTAAACTAGCTAATGGATTGTATGCAGAAGAATACATAAAACAAACTTGTTTGTTCACTCTGCTGAAAGAGCAGTCCTTGATGAACAAACAAATGGCAAATCACTGATATTGCAGTTCCAATGATATTAAAAAAGCTGATGTGACAAGGCTTTTTGTATTTTTACATCCATTGAATTGTTGCTGCCGATGAAGACAGGCGTGTCGGATAGAATTAAAAGCTGCCTCTGTCACGTAAGGATGTTTCTTGAATTAACTAAAAGTATAACAATCCTACATCTGCAGCACAAGGGCATTAATGTAATATCTTACCAGATCTTGTATTAACAGACTATTTTAATAACTGCATTGTTCATTATTAGTAAAATGTGCATAGGAAATTTGAAGAGATCAGTTCCATACATCATAAACCATTGATCTGTTAGAAGAAAATAAAAAAAAATAATAATATTTAAGAGATGCATGCCTCAGTGGATAGACTTTAGAAAAGGAGTGATTTTCTAAGCTTGGGATGGAAGTCATTTCCTTCTATACTTCTGAAATAAAGTTTATATAATACAACCTTAAGTGAATGGAGGTATTGATCTTTGTTAATATCATTTTTTGTTATGTTATGAATATCTCAAAGATAATTTATTTGAAAATATGAAAATATATCTGTTGACTGAATGTATTTGTCATAGTGTGGGTGTGTGTGAAATTGCAGACATTAAATACCTAAATAACTTATAGCTTATATTTTTGATGTAAAATACTACATCCAACAGCAATTACATAAATTGCATCGAGATTGAAACGTTAGGCAGAGGAACTATTTTACATCAAGCATCAGGCATTACTGCTTGTATAAGGCAAACAGTGCTACTCTACTGCCCACACATCTCAAGTTCAGTCTTCACAATTGAGTTTTCAATGCATCAAATGAGTAGACAGAATGCCAGTGATGTAGGGTTTTTCTGCAGTCGTTTATTTTTCCAGCGCACTGAGTACTTGTTGATATACTCACTATTCTATCCCTGAATCATACATTTGTTACTTGCACCATACTGAGCATTTTTCTTTATTTTTGTTTTAAGTTCTTCCATTTATGAAGCTCTTTCAAAGCTGCCATAACAACGCTCAGTTGGGTGGGACCCTGCCTACAGTGCACTGCTGTACATTCATATTAGGTGGTACTTTACATCAGCAGCAATAGATAGGGGGCATGGACCCTAACGTCTGAAAAAAAAAATCAAAATCCAAGTTTTTTTATTATTTTATAAATATTTCTAATTCTTTATTTTTTAGCTCTTTAGCTTTGTTCCTGTAAGTTTTTAATTATCTTGTCTGTCTCTGATAATGTACTGTCTTCAGTTATTATAAGGAGTGTGTTTTTCTCTTCCTTCCATTGTGCACTCTTTTTACCCCTTATTTTTAATTTTTTTCTTTTCCCGTCATCATTTAACTTTAGTAGTCAAATACATCAGACCACTTTAACAAATAACAATGACACCCCACACACACACACTATGAAAAATACATTCCATCAACAGATATATTTTTCTATTTCAAATAAATTATCTTTGAGATATTCATAACATAAAACTCGTAAAAAACTCAGTTTCTATAGCAAATGATGCTTGCTCCTCCAACTTTTGGTCATACATCTGACCAAATTGCACTGCAGCATGTCTTTTCTACATCCTCCTGATCCATCTTATGACTGACCAGCTTTCCCCTGCTAAACAGTTGGAAATCTTGTAATAAAATACCTGCCATATTTAAAGTAAAATGACCGGTTCATGTTCAGCTTTATGTTTTTTAGTAAAATAAAGATGGTAAAGGAGCAAGCAAAGGCTGCAAATACTCAACAGCATATAAATTCCTTCCACACAAGTATCGAAGACAGGAACAGTCCAAACTGGAATAAAAACTCAGTTTATTCATGCACTGGTAAGCGCTTTCACCCCTTCAGGCTTCCTCAGACCATTAAAACTTGGAAGACAAGAACAATTCTACTTGTATACTTCCATAGTATACCAATTAAACAACTGATTAATCCAGCCTGTAGCTAATTCATTCAATTTCATTAAAGTGGTATTCTCACTAAAAGAATCTCACACTGAAAGACTAAAAAAATAAACTACTACTTACAAATATATAATAATTTAAAAACATAAAATACATTAACTACATAGTTTAAAAATAATTATGTGTGATAAATTTGTAGAACACAATTAAAACCCAAACATACAATGGAACTGTGCTCTTTCAAGACATAGAGTAACACAAAAAATGCTCATAAAAATATGTTCTATAATGACGAATGTATAACGCATGCAAACAAACTACACACATCAATTCTCATACTGAAAAATTATATGCATGTGTCGTCAAAACATAACACAAAAATGCTCATAAAAGCATGTTCCATAATGAGGAATATATAATGCATGCAAACAGACTACAAACATTAATTCTCATGCTGAAAAATGATATGCATGTGTCGGCACAGAGGCATTACTCTATCAGTTACTTGGCTATAAGCCTACATGCTTTTAATAAGGGTTTCAGGGGTACCTTATCATTCAAGCCAGGGGTTTTGTTGGCCCTAAGTCTAATAATCCACTTAAACTCTCATCTTTCAGTGAAGTTTCTAACGTCCCCTCCTCGACTACTGGGACTAATAGTCTGGCTCACCATAAACTTAAAACTATGCTGGTGGCCACACTCTTGGGCATGTTTGGAAAGTGCATTGGTATCTGAGACTATACGAATATGATAGACATGTTCTCTTATCCTGTCCCGTAACTTTCTGTCATTCTTCCCAAAGTAATATGCAGAGCACTTTATACATCTTGCCATATAGACATGTTCTGTCAAACAATCTGCACTAACACTAAATTTGAACTCATGCTTCATGACTGGATGTATAAACATCACACTGTCATCGATGTAATCACAAAAATTGCATCTATCACAGCGATTAGTACACTGTGAATCAATGGCACCAAGACCACTGCTAGCTCTCGAGTAGCATAGAAGTCTCTTTAAATTGTTCTTATTTTTATACATGAAAGTAGGATGGTCACCTACCAGCTCCTTAATGGTTGGATCCACTGTCAATACATCCCATTTCTTAACAATGATGTCTTTGATCTCATTGGTATCCTGTGTATAGAATATGGGAACCCTGACTTCTGGACATGAGGGTTTCTCAACTGGGTTCATACCCAGGCGATTGGATGAAAAGTAAGGGAGGCACTACTACCCCTCAATGCCTCAACTCCTTTGAAACCCTCACATTCTTCATCCACATTATTGGATCTAGCCAACAGCCTATCTTGCAATCCCTTCATCTCATTCTGAAATCCCCCATCAGTGGGGTTGAGCCTAGAAGCTCTCATAACCTGAACATTCTTAAACACATACCTGGGGTGCATACTCTTCCTATGCAGAAGAGTATTCCTGTGGCATGGCTTCCTTTAAACACCAGTAGTCAGGGTCCCATCCCCTAACTTCTCCACAAAGACATCCACGAATGCTATATAAGTGTCTGAAGTGACCATGGTAAACGTCAAATAATTAGTGAGCCCATTTATCTCATCTAGGAACTCTACAAGTCGTTCCTCTCCTCCTGTCCATAATAAAAACAGGTCATCCACAAACCGTTTGTAAAAACAAACGTAATTCTGGAAGCTGTTTAAAGGGAAAAGTTTCTCTCTCTCCCAAGTGGCCATAACCAAGTTGGCATAGCTATTGGCACAGGATGTGCCCATAGCTACGCCATCTCGCTGAATATAGACCTGTTCACTAAACATAAAAATGTTATTTTCAAAGACTGCTTCTAAAAGTGAATACAAAACATCTATCGACTTGTCACTGTGTTCAGTGTACCTTACCAATGAGCGGTGTATACAGCTAATACCATCTTCATTTGGAATCATGGTAAACAGTGATTGTACATCTAAGGTCACAAACACATATTCAAAATCTACAGACAGTAACCTTGTTTCTTCATATAATTCAATAAGAAACTGTTTTGTGTCTCTTAGAACATGTGGTATATTTTCCACAACTGGTCTTAGGAACTTCTGTAGGTACAAGGACATGGGTTCTGTCACCCAATCCCTCCCTGCCACTATAGGTCTCATTGGTGGATGGTGGGGGTTCTTATGAACCTTGGGGAGTCCCTGTATGACTACTTTGAGTGGACAGTCTACCTTCAGAAATGTATGCAACTCAAGTGTAATCACATTACATTTCAAAAGATCATCTAGCATGTCATACAACCTGAACACCAAAACCTCCACTTCCCCCACAGAAAGTATACAATAGAACTTCTCATCATTTAACATAGATACCATACTATTGTCGTAATCCAACATGTTCGTTACCACTATCAGTCCGCCTTTATCGGCTGGTCTGATTCTAATGGCATCATCACATTTAAGTCGATTCAAGGCAGTACTATGTCTAACAGATAAGTTCCCTCTTCTTCTCATGGACTTTCTATTAAGTTCCATCTGGTGTAAATCCTCTTCAACCACTTTAGTTAAGGCATCCAACAGGGGGTGGAGGTTAGGATTGTACATACTGGGTTTACAAAATCTAAGTCCCTCTAATGGGACAATATTGTTAAACTCTAACTTAAGTTGTACATTCCCACTAAATAGTTTAACATCCATAACATTATCTGTTATGTCACTTTTAGTCGAGGGTATAAAGGAGAGTTCTTTATCCAAGAGATCTAACTCATCCTTATCCAAAACCTTCTGAGATAAATTCCATACTAATGTGGATTCACACGCTCCCACATCTTCTTTAACGTGGGGCCTGTGTTTTCCTCCCCTGACACTTTGTGTTTTTGTCTCCCTCTGCTCATGGAACTGGTCCTCCCTCCCCTCCATTGATCATTGATAGGGAAAGGGCATGGTCCTTTAGAGCCAATGGCTACAGACTTAAAAGCAGTACTGATCTTGCTGCGAACTACAGGTCCAGGTTCCACATTCACTACAGAGGTCTCAATCCTATCAGCATAGACGGTCTGACTCCCTGATGCACCACCCCCATCACCCTGTATACAGCCGTCCATATTACTCATATCATTCATTGTTACATTCACATAATTAATATTATCAGCATTATAAACATTGTGTGCATCACTATTAACTACATTTTCCTCATTGAAAACTTCACTAGAAACATCATTAACTTTATGTACATTATCCACAGTTCCAAGCACATTCAAACTCAGTGCATCTCTGTTGTTCGTCAAGGTCGCCCTATTTACAGGGGTGTTACCCCTCCCCTGTCCACTCATCCTACTCGGCTCATTTCTCGGCCAAGTAAAGACATGTCCATTCCTGAAATCGACAGTGTGTCTTTGTATCTTGTTCTTTTTCTGTTCAAAAAGTCTTTTGTCATACACAAAGACATTATCAAGAGCCCTCTCCATGGCACTATCCACAGAGGCACCAGGATATTTCAAATAAAGAGAGCATTGCTGACACTTAATGTCATCCTGTAAACGCTTCTCTTCAGGCTGAAAGGACTCATTTAATAGGGCCATATAATGGAGACTCACCTCCAAGTTAAGTTGCTGCCATTTATAAAGCAGCTCTGGATACATTGTGCCTGTCGTAGGCATCTTTAAAATTCTCAGTCCTCTCAGCACTCTTTTCTTTGCCAAACACACATCAAAATGCTGCCATTGTGTTTGCAGCCGTTTGAGCTTTAAAAAGTCCATTTCTATAGGTGTAATGGCTTCACCCAGTCCTGCTGTGCTCTGCAGAGGTACTGAACCACTCGCGATGTCATCCATAATGTCAAACAGAAGGAGGAGATTCACTTCCCTTGACACATAGTCATTAAAACGTTGAAAACTGTTTGGTTGTTGTGCCCACCCTTCAGAAACGTAGGGCAGCTCAATATTACTATTACTTGAACCAGCCATGTCTCCCTGGTAGCACACCGCAACAATAAATAACTGAATCAAACACAAAACGATGATACCAGGGAGTAAATGCTCCTTACCAAAAAACCAACAGCAAAATTTTAAAGTAAAATTAAGATGGTAAAAGAGCAAACAAAGGCTGCAAATACTCAACAACATATAAATTCCTTCCACAGGAACAGTCCAAACTCGAATAAAAACTCAGTTTATTCATGCACTGGTAAGCATTTTCACCCCTTCAGATTTCCTCAGACCATTAAAACTTGGAAGACAAGAACAATTCTACTTATATACTTCCATAGTATATCAATTAAACAACTGATTAATCCAACCTGTAGCTAATTCATTTAATTTCATTAAAGTGGTATTCTCACTAAAAGAATCTCACACTGAAAGACTAAAATATAGCCTACTGCTTACAAATATATAATAATTTAAAAACATAAAATACATTAACTACATAGTTTAAAAATAATTATTCATGATAAATTTGTAGAACACAATTAAAACCCAAACATACAATGGAACTGTGCTCTTTCAAGGCATAGAGTAACACAAAAAATGCTCATAAAAATATGTTCTATAATGAGGCATGTATAATGCATGCAAACAAACTACACACATCAGTTCTCATACTGAAAAATGATATGCATGTGTCGTCAAAGCATAAAGTAACTGCAACAGGACCATGTTAGTCTATCTGGCTACCTGTGTGTCTTGTACATCTTTTTATGTTGGAAAAACTGTGCACAGGTTAAGGGTTAGAATTAATGAACATTTAAGGGCAGTAAAGAATATGGATTCACATAATGCTCTTTTTGTTCATATTAATAAGTGTATGAACTTTAAAAGGTTCATCTTTTATGTGATTGACAAGATTCAACAAAATGAGAGGGGTGGTGACATTAAATTAGAAGTAGCAGCATGGGAAAGTAAATATCCGATGAGGTTAAATGCCAGTGTTTCACCAGGACTTAATGACAGTACATCACTGGCCCCTATTTTGAAACAAAGGGCTTGTTTAATTTGAATTAATGTCAGTGTTTTTTATGTTCCACTTTTGGAATTATAAACTTTGATAGGTAATTCTGTTTATATTTGGGCTTAGGCTTTTGTTGTGTTAAAAATGTATTTTAAACCGTATTCACCATGTTTTTTATTATTTCTATGACAGTTATTGTTTTAAAATCTTGACTTTTAGTGATATGTCTTTAACTAGTTAGTGTCTTGCATTAATTGTATTAAGAATGTGGTTGGTTGTTTATTTCACCTATGAGGGTACTTAAGTTGTTATGCTTGGCTTTTTTTACAAGTCTGATGATGCCAGTGGAATCCAAAGTGAAAGCGCTTAGTTGTTGCTCGATTTGCTACTCTGTTTGTCATTAAAACAGTTTTCAGTTTCCAGTGAAGTGTTGCGACTGTTTTTCTTCATTTTTTACAAGTTTGCTGCTTGTTAGCACTTGGTTTGTGTATCAGTTCTGGACCGTTCTTCGTTTGGTGATTTTTGAGCCTGTTTATAATACAGGAAAGTAGCTTAACTGAATCATTAGATTCAGATAACATGGAGTGGGCAAGTGAAGTTAAGTTTTATGTCAAGATATGTAACATTTCTGAAGTTAAGAATGTGCAGTAATGAAATATAAACTCTCTTTGTAAGACTGGCAGTCGTAAAACTGCTCAAACTGTGATACTTGAGATACTGTCACTGTCTTATACCTTGCCAGGGTTTCATTTTACTTTGATGTATAGTGATTTTATAGTTAACGACAGGTATTGCCATTCAGGATGTAAGTCTATAATGATAATACAACAGTTTGTGAAGAGATGTCTAATAGATGTCTTGTTAAATTTCCAAATATCATAAATTACTAAGGTTTCAAGGAATCATTTGTCAACTTGAAAGTAGATAATTTCCTTTGGCTGCTGGCAATTATTTTAGACCAAACTTTCTTCCTAGAGAAGTAAAATTGCCTCCCCTCCAAAAGTGAAACATGCTATTAAGGCAGCAAAATTACAGTAAAAGTACATTACGTTTATTACTTTTATTTATTATTTATTTATTTATTTATTTGCTGTTGGTTAACCAGGATAGTCCATTGGGCCAAGAGAACCTGTTTTCAATGGAGTCCTGGGGAGAAAAGCTCCATTAGAGATTACATGTTATAGAGATTTATATGCAGATCACATATTATAGAGATTTACATCCACATTATTGTACATGACATCACGAGGTACAGTGGTTACAATGAGTAAAGTTAAGCATTAATACAATCAAAGTATAAAACATATTAAAGTTGAAATCAGTAAATAAAGCCAGGTACTGAGCGACAGTGAGGAAGTCAAACGATGCAAAAATTAATTAAAATCTCCACTTTTAATACAAAAATATGACAGGATAAGCGCTTTCGCAAGTAGCTTCATCAGATCCATACAAAAATCTAAGTGTTAACTGCATGCTTATATACCTGCAGATGATGACTCATACTCATGGTTAACTAGCAAACAAGGTACTGCCCATCATTTTTAAAGATATAGATGATGTTTAAAATGATGGATAAAAAACAATATATAAAAGCTTCATAAAATGCAAGTCTGGTTGAAAAAACTGAGTGTTACTGTCAATAAAAGGGCAAAAATTACAATGCCCACATGGCAGACTTACAGAAAGTATTTATGATACAAGCAGATGCAAACTGTATGACATCAGATGTGGTTTATTTGGCTACTTGTCAATCCTGCCCGTCATTCTACATAGGCAAGACTAATCGCCCCTTAAGAGATAGGATGAGGGAGCATATCTATCATATGAAGAGAGGTACATTGCACAATGCTCTAGCTAAGCATATTACATTAAACAATAATGAACATTACTTTTTATTCAAGGTGCTAGAAGTTATTTCTCCTAATGTAAGGGGAGGTGATATCAGAACCTACACAGAAAGTAAGGAAATGCAATGGATTATTTCATTAAGGGCTGACAAAGGTTTTGGCCTGAATGAGAGCCTCTATAAGACCAAAACTAAAACAACGTAGAAATGTCAAATGAATTGTTATACACTGATTATATACAGATGTATTTACTTTTTAATTTATACATAGTTTTGTGTTTCTTAATATAATTCAGTTAGTCATAATATTCTGATCAATATGTTTGTAATTTGATGCCTAGCCATTATTTATCTTTCAGCAATGCATTTTTTGAAGCTTTTATATATTGTTTTTTATCCATCATTTTAAACATCATCTATATCTTTAAAAATGATGGGCAGTACCTTGTTTGCTAATTAACCATGAGTAGGAGTCATCATCTGCAGGTATATAAGCATGCAGTTAACACTTGGATTTTTGTATGGATCTGATGAAGCTACTTGCGAAAGCGCGTATCCTGTCTTATATTTTTGTATTAAAAGTGGAGATTTTAATTAATTTTTGCATCGTTTGACTTCCTCACTGTCGCTCAGTACCTGGCTTTATTTACTGATTTTAAACTTTTTTCTGTGAACCTGAGCATTTACCTGTCCCATTGGATTTACTTTGCTACAATATTAAAGTTGAAACCAAATTATATCATAGGCACAAGGATAAGGAAGTGAGTAGATAGGTGCATAAGGCTTTCAGGAGGATAGGAACTATTAAGGACTAGGTTACTGTCTGAGATAGAGAGAGTAAAAGGTGGAATACGGTAGAGTAGAAAGATTATGTGGGGTAGGAGCAGGAGCATTCCCATGTGGATGATAGGTAGGAGTGGAGTGATTTTTTAAAGGTAGGAAGGCTAGTGATGGTACGAATGGAGGGTGGGAGGGAGTTCCATAGGCGTGCTAGTGAAAAGGAGAGGAGGTTATGTCCTGGGGGACGATGGGGTCTATAGACTTCTATTAGGTTTTGATTAGTAGATCTGAGAAGTCTTTGAGTGTGGTGGATTTTAAAGGTAGTGGACAGGGAGGGACAGAGGGATGGTTGAAAAATGAGTTTGTGTGCATATGTTAGTTGAGTGTAGGAGAGGTAGTTGGGAAGTTCAAGCCAATTTAGTTTGTGGAGTGGTACACAGTGATGGGTTGAAGATTTATTGCTAGTGTAAAATTTGGCTATTTTATTATAACAGGTCGAAAGTTTTGTTTTGAGAGATGATTGTAGATTAGTTAAAAGAGGGGCACCATAAAGGAGGGAGGGTAAGAGAAATGTGGTAGAGAGAGTGAGTTTGGTAGTAGGTGAGAGGAATTGTTTGTGAAGGTAAAGCAGGCCTAGTTTTTGGTGTGTTTTTTAATGTTTTGTAGTAGATGGGACTTGAAAGTAAGGTTATTATCAATTTGGACTCCTAGAAGCTTGGTTTCTGTTACCAGTTCAAGTGGGTTATTATTTTGACTGGTGATGGAGAATGGTTGTTGATCCAATGTGTTGGTTTTAGAGGGGGTGAATATCATTAGTTTTGATTTAGCTGCATTAAGTGCAAGATGGTTGTCTTTCATCCACTGTTCTGTGGTGGAGAAGGCATCTTGAGTCAGCTTTTGGAGAGTTGGAATGGAAGATGAAGCACAGATGATTGTAGAATCATCTGCATATTGGATGATGTCAGCATAGGGGATAGAGTGATAGCAGTCATTTACAAAGATATTAAAGAGAAAGGGTCCTAATATGGAACCTTGTGAAACACCTGTGGGGGTGTTTAGGAAAGAGGAGATGGATTTTTTCCACATAACAGCTTGTTGCCTGTCTGAAAGATAGCTGGTGAACCAATTAAGAGCAGAAGGTGAAAGGTTTAGCTTAGATAGTTTAGTTAGTAGTAAATTATGGGAGATAGTGTCAAAAGCTTTGGAGAGATCAAGTAAGATGGTAGATACAGTGAGGCCAGAGTCTCTAGCCTTGTTCACATTTTCAAGGAATGATAGGAGGGCTGTCATAGTGCTGTGATTGGGATGGAAGCCGTGTTGAGTAGAAGTTAGTAGGTTATTGTCTAGTAAGTAGGGAAGGAGTTGAAGGTAAATACATTTCTCTAGAATTTTAGAAATAGGAGAGAGGATAGCGATGGGCCGGAAGTTGGTAATACTAGTATTATTTCCTCCTTTATGGCGGGGAATTATAAAAGCCTTTTTCCAGATTTGAGGAACGTGACTTTCTTGGATGGAGCGGTTGATTAGGATACTAATTGGCAGGGCGATAGCATCTGCAGCTATACTGAGAAAGTGTGAGGGGGTGTTATTGGGGGCATCGGTGCAAGGTTTTAGCTTTTTCAGGAGATTTTTGATAGTGAAAGTAGGGATTGGTTCCAGGAAGAATCTAAGTGGTTGAGAGGTAGTAGGATGACATAGTGGAGAAGGAGTAGGAGTAGGGGGGGATAGGAGGAAGTTGGAGGTGGATGGTTGGAGGAGAAGGAAGAGGTTAGTTTGGAAATGCAGGCAGTGAAAAAAAGAGTTAAACTCAGTGGCAAGGTCATTGTCTTGTACGCTTGGTTTGGGGTTTGGGTTTTCAGTTGTACCGGGTTTTAAGAGGGAGGTTATACCTCTCCAGAAAATTTGTGGGTCATTTTTATATTTACTTTGAAGGGAAGAGTAATAGTTGTGACGCTCTGTTGTGATAAGCTTTTTTACTGAGTTACGAAGAGTTTTGTAGTCATTAAGAGTAGTGGGAGATTTGTGCTTCAGATAGCATGCCCAGGCTTTATCTCTTAGTCGCATGGTTGTTAGTGTATATTTAGTTAGCCAAGGGGTAGTTTTGTTTTTTATTCTTCTGGTTTTTTAAGGGAGCATGTGTATCTAACAGGTTTAAGAAAGTGGAATTAAAGTGAGTGATAGCACTTTCCAGGGGAAGAGTTTTTAGTGGGTACCAGATAAGGCATTTTAGGGAGTTAGAGAAGGCTTCTGGGATGAAGTTTTTTTGGTCTCTGAAAGTGATGTAGTTATGAGAAACTTGTAGGGAAGAAGGGAGGCGTGTGGCAAAGATGGGAAGGTGGTCGCTTAGGGAGTCAGGAAGAGTTCCACTATCAGGGTAATTGTGGGGGTGAGACACTAATATCCAGTCTATAATACTGCCAGAAGAGAAGTCTTTAGAGGGCCTAGTAGTGGAGTTGATGAGTTGAGTAAAGTTATACAGGTTGATGTTAATGGAGGGAGTATGGGATTGAATGGTGGACCAAGTGATGTTAGTGTCTCCCATAATGATGGTTTTGTTAGAAATATTGGAAGAGAACCAGGAGAGAATATCTTCCAGTGTGGGGATATTGTTGCCAGAGGGAATGTAGAGTGAGGCTATGCATATATTTTTGTGTTTATTTAATCGAAGTAGGCCTATTATTAATTCTGCATTGTTGAATTGAGGAATAGCTTTATTGTAAGGAGTAATGGATAGAGAGGATGAGTATAGGAGAGCTACACCACCTCCTTTTTGCTGGGTTCTGTCTGCTCTGATAATGGAGTAGTTGGCAGGAATTATCTCCACATCTTTTATATGGGGTTTTAACCAGGTTTCCGATATGCTTAAGATATCTGGTTTATTATAGTGTAACCAGGCTTGAAGGTTTGGAGCTTTTTTTGCTAAGCTTTGTGCGTTTAGGGATGCTAGTCGAATGGATTTAGATGAAGGGGCGGAGGTGTTTGGGCCTGGGTTAGGATGTACATCCCCAGCTAAAAGTAGAGATGTTAGAATCTCTAGTGTATAGTATGGGTTTTTGTGTTTTTTTTTTTCATAAATAGTAGAAGTTGTAGGGGATATGTTTGGTAGGGTGTGGGTAGTAGTATTGAGTGAAATAAGTTTGAAGTGAAAGCAATGATTTGATTTGATAGGGTAAAGTGTAGGAGATATTGGTATGACTGAGTAGGGGTGAAGTAAGTTGAGAGAGGAGGTTGTGTGATAGAGTGGGGAGTGAGATAGCTTGTTAGGCTGGGTAAGGTAGTAGATGAAGGTTAGTTTAAGTAAGAGAAGTATTTGAATGGAGAAGAGTGTATACTTTGGATGCATGTTTGGGTTTTTTTGAGATATTTATGGTTAGTAGTAAGAGAGATTAGGGATGTGTGGTGTATTGAGTAAGGAGTTGATGGGATCTGTGGTGGAGGGAAGTTGTGCAGGGGAGTGAATTAAAGGAGGAAGGGGTGGAGTTTAGTGGGAGAGAAAGTAGGTGTGGTTATGTGGGTATAAGTGTGGATGTGGTGGGGGTGGGTGGAATATGGGGGTAGGGTAGGGGAGCGGAGTGAGCCCGTAGGGCGAACGGAGCGGGGAAGAACAGAAGGAAGAACCAGTAGCAGAAAAAGTATCAGCCACTGCAGCTGTGAAAGCAATATAAGCAGGTAAAGTATATGCATAAAAAGGTAAGATAAATAACTATCAGGAAAGAAACAGAGGGGCAAATTAGCTATGGTATTCTGTTCGGGGGTGGAAGAACCAGGATATAGTTGGAGAACAATGGCTCAAAGGTACCTAGACAGCTGCTTAGGAGGGGAGCCAAATAAAATAAAATAGTATTATTTACTTTTGTATCTCATATTAGTGACAGAAAAGCTTCTTTGTTTGCAGCAGACTGCATCTTAACTTTTTTCTTACACTAACTAGTTGTATTTTATCTTATTTTCTTTTAGTGTATTATAAATTAATGTTTGCCTTTTTTGCCATGTTTGCCTGTGTTACCAGTAAAGAAAACATGGAATGTTAATCAATCAATAGCTAGCCTTTCAGTGAAAAACAGATATGTCAAAAAATCATAAGACAACATTATCCAAGTATGAAGGAAAAAAAAATTCCTATAGAGAAGGTAAAATTATAAGAATGAATTTTCATTGTCAGTCAACAGCTGAAGTCAAGGCAGGAATGCTCCCTAAATTAAGTAATGTGCAATGTTTATAAAACTGTATGGGAATCACAAAAATGGCATTCAGTTATGCTATTAATTATTTTGCTCATTTTTAATTTTAGGGCCCAGTTCAAGGTTTCTGCTTAGAATAAAGGAAGAAACTAATTTTATGATTTACCATTCTGAATCTGTACATTAATTTGTTTTGCAGGTAATTTTGAGCAGACATTATTATTTTCACCTGTGCAGGGGAGAGATTTAACGTCTGAGAAATGAAGCAATAAAAGAGTTTAGTTTAACTTGTCAGTTGTGTAAACGATGCCAAGTTCATGTCTCAGTCTGAAATCCTTAAAAAGGAATAGTAACCAGTATTGTAAGTTATAATGATCAAGAAGGTGGGAGCTGGATAGACCATGACAGGAAGGAAGATAATTAACTACTGACATTCTAGGTTGACTGTACCAAACAGTGCTCATAGAAATTGATTCTAACAGCAGAGCACTTCCTTGTTTTATTTTGCTTTGCTGCCATAAATGATTATAACAACAAAACAGTTGCTGTTTGTGAAAAGGTATGGTGTAAAAACATTGTAATGCCAACTACAGGCAAATTCCAGTACCACTGTACTGCTAAAGAACATATTTAGTCAAATAAAACTGGAAAACCATATACAGAATAAGGTTCATAGGTTCATAGGTTTGTACTAGGCTATCTGCCCTAGGGCATTTATAAGCCTAGCCAGAGTGTGTGTGCACCCCTGAGAATACTACGCCCTTTTAGGGTTTAGTTTACTGTGCCTCTGTCTAGTAGTGACACAGAGATGTCCCCCGGGGTAAACCTACAATCTCCCATCCACTCGTCAAGATTTCTCTTGAATAGAGTTAGTGAGGGGCTCTGCCTAACATGGATTGGGATTCTGTTCCAGAGTGTAGGGAGCCTCTGGGTTATGAATCTGTCCCTCCAGCACGTCCTATTTATTTCTGTGTTGAGGTTTAAGTCTCTTGCTCTCATGGCTCTGATGGATTTGGATTTTCTGAGGTGGAGCATGTCCATTAATTCCGGATTGGACATGGCCTTGTACGTCAGGCACAGATCACCTCTGCGTAGGCGGTATGCGACTGAATAGAGCTGGAGCTTTTTCAGTCGGGCAGCATATGACATATGTTTAAGACCCTTTATCCTCTTGGTGAGGAACTTTTGGGGTCTTTCCAACTGCTGCAGATGTCGGGTAAGATACATCCCAAATGGGGCATTGTGCTCAATCATTGGCCTGATAAGAGAAGAGTACAGGGGCACAATGACCTCTCTTGATCTAGATGTGAAACCCTTCATGATAAGGTGGGCAATATAGAAGGTCCTCCTAACCACTTTGGCAATGTGAGTGTCAAATGAGAGGTTACTGTCAACCTGGGTCCCTAGGTCCCTGATTACCTCTTCCGTACTTAATGGATTACCACCTATGTGGTCATTTGTGGGTACCTTGTTTTTCCCAAAGGATATGACTATACATTTTTTGGTGTTCAGCTTAAGGCCATGGCTCTGGCACCAATTATCCGTTTCTATGAGGCCTTTCTGAAGGATGTTTGTGTCCGCTGGAGTATCAATTATGGCGCCCAGTTTGCAGTCATCTGCGAACTTTGTCAGCCACAATCCTCCTATGTTTGTCTGTACCTTGGAAAAATAAATGCCGAACAAGAGGGTCCCAGGACTGAGCCCTGTGGGACACCGCTTATGACTGGCTTAGAGTCTGACATAGCTCCAGCAACTCTGACCATGTGGGTTCTGTCCTTGAGCCAGTTTGCAACCCATCTTGTGACATATGGGTTTACATTTAAGCTGGTGAGTTTGTCTATGATGCCCGAGTGGGGTATTGTGTCAAAGGCTTTTGCAAGGTCAAGGTAGGCTGTGTGAACTGCCTTACCCTCATCAATGGCCTTAGTGACTGTTTCAAAAAAGTCAACCAAGTTCAAAAGGCAGGATCTGCCCTTGACAAAGCCAAATTGGGTAGGATCCAATGTCTGTAGGTCCCCAATGTCTCTGTTTATGAATTCCATAATGATCCTCTCCATAGCTTTGCTGACCAGGCTCATCAAGCTTATGGGGCAGTAATTTCCAGGGTCCGTAGAAGCATCGCCTTTGTGAAGTGGGACCACTGTTGCCGTACGCCACTCTTTGGGTACGTATCCTGTAGTAAGGCTAAGATTAAACAGCAGCCTTATGTGTGGGTTTAGTTCCTCTTGGAGTTCATGTAGCACACAGCCCGGGACACCGTCCGGTCCCATTGATGCTGTGTTTTTAGCTTTAGAGAGGGCGGCTCTCACCTGGGCATCTGAGATGTTAGGGAGGCTACACTCTGCTGGGATAGTTATTTCTCCTTTTGGGGGGGAGGAAATTTGCACTGAACCTGTCTGCCAGAATGTTGGCAATGTCAGTGGGTTCAGTGTATTTTGTGTCATTTTGGACTAACTCTGAGCATATCTGGGAGTTTCCACCCAGGTTTCTAACATAGCTAAAGAAGGCCTTGTGATTGTCTTTTGTGTCTTTTGCGATTTCTCTCTCAAAGTTGGCCTTGGATGATTTTATGAGTGATCATAGTTTTTTGCTAGTACTGATCAGAGATGCCCTCCCTTTTAGGGATTTTGCTCTGTCATGTAATAGCTTCCTCCTCCTGTTGTAAAGTTTGTTTATGGCTGGGGTCCACCAGACCGGGCGCCTGCCTTTGGGGGGATGGGTCTTGGTTTTATTTGGGATTGCATGATCCATGCATTCTTGAAGGTGCCCGTAGAAGGCATTTGCAAAGGATTCAGCAGTGTGGGTTGTGGTTTCCACTGGCCCAGGGGCCTTGAAGGATACCACTTCAGTCTTAAGAAGTGTGAAGTTGGGTTTTGAGAAGTTCTTCACTGTGGTCTTTTGTGCAGGGGGTGGTGGCGGGATGTGGATTTCCAGTGAGATTAATTTATGGTCTGATCTTACCAAAGAGGGATATACTTCCGGTGTGGAGCATTTTGTCCCCATGTTTGTGATGATCAGGTCTAGTATATTGTCTCCTCTTGTGGGAATGGTGACTAGTTTTTCCATTGCATTTGAGTTTAAGAATTCTAGGAATCTTTGGGCTACGGTGTTGGGGCTAGAGTAATGTTCCCAGTCTATGTTTGGGTAGTTGAAGTCTCCCAATATGATGGTATTTGGAGAGACATTCATACTCTCCAGTGTCTTCAGGAAGGCTGTGTGGGGATCCTGAGTTTGAGAGGGTGGTCTGTAGCATGCTACAAACTGTAAGGCAGTTTTGCCTATGGTTAGTTGCACCTGGATGGTCTCCGATGCTTCGTGTGTTGCCACTAACCTGGAGGTGTGGGTATCTTTGATGAATATGGATACTCCCCCCTCCTTTTGTGGTTCGGTCCAAGTTTTGGGGCCGGAAAGCATGATATGAGGTAAAACCTGATAGTGCTGGGGTGCTCTCAGGAGCCTTGAACCAGGTTTCAGTCACTGCACAGACATCGATGTTCTCCATATTGAGGGCTTCGAGGGCGTGCATCTTGAGGTTTAGACTTCTGGCATTGAGCAGCATTACCCTTAGTTTTTTTCCACTTGTGTTTTCTAGAGAGGTAGATTTGTCATTTGAGCCTTGCCTAAAAAAGGCACTATGGGGGTGGCAAGAGCCTTTGCCAATATCCGGAAGCCCAGGGGTGACAGGTGCAAGCCATCCCTTGCAAAGCAGCGTGGCTTGTCAAGCATGTCATCCCAAGCGGACAGACATTGGATCCCCTTAGAATGACACCAGTAATTAAGCCAATTGTTAAAACTGATCATTTTGTCTTTGTACTGTGGCATCATTCTTGGTGAGGGTAAGATTTTGCTCAGGGTCAGGGTCATACTGGCCTGGGCTACATAATCAGAGAGCTCCTCTATGTCTCTTTTCATGTAGTCCAGGGAGGTACATCTCAGGTCGTTCACACCGGCATGTACAATGACTGAGTCATATTTGTTCTTGCTGTGGAGTGACCTGAGTGCTTGTGTTATGTGGCGGATTCTAGCTCCCGACAGGCAACTTACTGTGACCTTTTCCTTGTTCAGTCTGGTGAGCGGGACGTCAGTGTGTCTGACTATGGAGTCACCCATTACAAGTGTGTCTGGCATGTTGTTTGGCCTTAAGGGCTGTGACTGTTTAGCATACTGACTTTGTGAACTATGTGTTGCATGTTGAGGTGGCGGTTGCTTGGGTGTCTGCTTTGGAGGCCTCTGTTGTTTTGGTAGATTTTTTATCAGCGCCTCCGAGTATGTTTTTGTGTGTTTATGTGTTTGGTTTGCAGTTGTGATAGTTCTATGTGAGACTGGATTTGTGGTGTGCGTGGTTACCTTCTCCTCCTGACTGGTCTTGCCAGTACTGAAATGAGAGAGCTCAGCCTCCAGTTTGGCTATATAGTTGCATCTCTCGCATATATTTGTATTTGTTGGGAGGAGGAGAGGGTTGTCTGTGTACATGAGGCAATTGTAACATTGCCTCAAGATTCCCAGATTCACCAGCTGAACAGGAGAGGACGCCAGCAACTGACCCTTCGACATGCTAGAAATAGTGAAAAAGATTGCTGTGTAACTGAGTCAGAAAGGACCTATAGGGAAAAGCTATTGTTGATTTAGCAGTAAGTACATGGTAAGCAGGGCAATCAGCATTTAAAAACAATCAACATTAAGCAACTTTTCAAAACAACCAAACCATAAAAAATGTTAAAGTGACATTTCAAAACAGTCACAAACCATAACGGGCAAAAATCTAATCAAAAAGAGAAAGTACAATACTGGAGACAAAATCTGACATAAATTGCTGCTCTAATAGCAAAAATACTTTAAGCTGTCTCTAGGGGACTGTTATCACAGAAATCTGTCATTTATATAGAAAATGTTTTTGTCAAATTACTCATACAAAATGTTCTTTGCACTGAATGTACTATAGAACATTTAACATTTTAACACATTAAATCTCTACAAGGACATGGCATCAGTATTGCTTTACACTGGATGCACTTAGATTTTTCAAGCTTAACGTTTTGTATAATCCCTTCGTCAATTAAAATTGCACAGTTAGCATAAGACGTGCCTGATGTTATATCTGCCTAATTCTAGCAGCAACAGAGTATCATTGCATTCACCTGAACGTGCACATGTCAGATTTCAATGCTTACCACTCTGGCAATATATTCTGTAGAACTGATTTGCTAAACCAAGGATGAGTTTGTAGCACTTATGTCTCCTGCCTCTCTAAAACCATTCTGTCTCAGCTAATTGTCCAGAAATCATATTTCTTGTTGAGCAGACACTGCAGAGAGTACCTCACATCCCTGTGCCCTCCTGCATTATGGATGTGTTGTTTTTCCTAGAAATGACATGGATATGGGATCACTTTCTTGTACTTTACCTACTAAAAATTTCTCCCCAACTCCTTGTAAGGAGCTGGCAGTGTCACGGTGATTATGCAGAGACAAGTGTGGTATAATATATCTATATTACTGTGATTGTTACCCAATCAGAAATACTCCCAGAGTACACCAGGAACTCTATGTCATTCCTGTTAGTCATACATTGTATTCTGACTGCTCCAGCTGATAAGCTCCATATTTCTCAGCTGCAATCTTGCATACACTTAGACCTCAGAAATACAAGGACATCTGTGGAAAGTGACAGGAGAAAAAAGAGTTTGTTAATGTTCTATCAAAGGGCTGCTGACTGCTCCATCTGTGTACTTGGGTGCAATTTAATCACACTTATACTGATATAAATAATAAATATTATACATACAAAAAACAACTATAGCACTTGTGGAAATAAAAATCCAGTGGTTTATTGAAGCAAAGGGGTTCGGCAGATCATGGTTTCATCAACAAATGGCTTTTCAACACATAATATTATGTAAGACGTTCTCTGGAAGGATCCATCTTTCACTTTAACCCACTCCTGTTCTTTTTCCTCTAATGTTCTTTTGTCCAGTATTTTACCTCTCTATAGTAACCAATGTTCAGCCATTATTTTGTAATGCAGGTCTTTTCTATTAGAATGTGTCTGCTAAGATAATGATAGGAACGTGGAGCAACTTTGCATAACTGTCACATTTCTCTTGTCTTTTGAGTGCATTTCTGACAATGCCATTCTTGGGGGGGTCATAATATGCTATGTGACCCTGCAGTAGATAACAAGCAGAAACAGTGTAAAAAACATTTGAGTTTTTATATAACAATGCTTGAACAATAGTGCTTTAATCACTGAGTCTTTCAAAATGAGGTTTTCTGTAAGGTACGTGATAGGAATACCTCGATTTTTCAGTCATTTCAGATAGAGCAATAAAAAGGAAAGAAGACAGTACAGTTTATGATTTTCTTACAACCTCCACATTAAATAATATGGTGAACACAAGTAAGAACTGTATTAAACTAAAACATGCTGTCCTAGCATAATATACTGCTCTAGGAATAAAACAAAATCCTGAAGAAGTGAATTTTTATATCATGCATGTTCATTGCTTTTTTGCATTATTTCATTATGACTATTTAGAATCTTTATGCTTATATGACTACAAACAATGTAAATTGATTTTGTGCCTTTCATATAGATGACCCGAACTTAATTGTATCTTTGTTGTATCCTACATGCTTATGGTAATGTGAACAATGAGATACTTTCTGATTTTTGTTTACTTGAGAAAATCTGTCCTGGCATTATATGATGGAACTAATGGAAAGGCCAATGAAATATAAGAACCAGAAAATGATGAGGTGAAGAAAAAGAATTTCATGAGTTATAAGAAGAAAGCCCAGTAACTGAAGAGGGACTTAGACCAAGTGAGGATAAAATGTCGAAAGAGACAACGACCTCTTGTTTTGCTTAAGTCTGATGTCAGACAGAGTGGTGCATAGAAAATGTAATATCGAACAACAGGATGATGCCAGGAGAGGGTAGAAAGTAGGGAAAAAATTATATGATATAAAGGACTAGAAGAAGAGAAACAGACAGAAAAATAATTTTTGATTTGATGGAGTATGTGAAACGATACTGGTCATCTAAGATCATACCTCAAACCATCCTTCTTAATAAATACACCGTGATATAAAAATGGCTGAGGTCAATCAGCTTATTTTATCACATTTTAATTACATACTCTAATGAACACTAAACAAATAAATATTATGTTTAGAAACAAAGAAGATGTCCTTAAATACTTACAGACTTTTTTCTGTGGAGATGGGTAGGAGGCAGTGATAACTATTACCTGTTGAGTAAGAAGGTAGTACAATCCACATGCTCATTATTTCTGACTCCATTTAAATGATTTTCAGCTGGCCAGAGGCAGATGTTGTAAATAATTAGTGGGGCAGTTCTCTCGTAGATCGGATGGTTATCACTGCAGTTGACAGGGGTTTAGTTTGAATTTAAAAGACTGCTCAAAATAGAGTAATATTTTCAGCAACTAACACTGAATTTGGGCAACACAATGGACTCACTCATTTGAAGTAAATGCCATGCTTTGTGCAGTGCCTGTCATCTTAGAGACAGTTATGGAAGATACTAACATCATGCCATTAGTGCAACCAGAGCATTAGCATTGTACTGAGAAGATAGAACTAACATCCCAAATGGTACAGGCTACAATTTCAGTTAATCAAGTTCAGTTCATGATATCTGCTCATAACGTGGCCACCCTTGGATAAAAAAAAAACTTGATTGCATTTTTCTGAAAATTAATGGTATCAAGAATCACTGATGATGTGACAGTGTCAGGCTGTAGAGATTAAAAGTAGAGAAACAGTCCAATTAGCTTCCCATTTGTTTCCTGCATGGCTTCAGGTTTCCCACCCCATTAAAACTGAAAGATCTCACCAAATAAAAAAAACTGGGACAAGATGGTACGCTCACATAGTTTATTGGTCACTTGTACAATTATAAATAACAGCTTACTATTATAGAGCAGCAAAAGGGAAAGACTTCATTAATTACAGATGGTACCAGAGTAAACCTAGTCCAAGCCTTCTGTAATAAGTCAACGCTGTCATGTTTGAATCATCTGATTAACTTCCCTGATGTTTTAAAGGAGCCATTGATTACACCTATTCTTAAAAAGCAGAATATAAGGACATGTAATGCTGACAACCACAGACCCATTTCTAATCTATTTTTTGCAAAATTTTGGGAAAAAAGTGGTGGAAATTCAACAGGAAGATTATTTGATTACTTCCTGTCTACTTAATCCATTCCAGTCTGGCTTCAGGAAATACTGTCGCACAGAGACAATCATCATTAGTGACACAGATAACCTCCTTAGAGAAAGAGATTGTAGACTTTGTTCTAAATTAGCCCTGTGGACCATAAGATACAAGTATATTGTGGCTTAAACAAACTGGTATTATCTTGGTTTCAAATATCAGAGTGCAGTTTCTCCTGCAATAATCCACTTCTGCTGAATGGTGTTCATCAGAACTTTGTTCTAGTGTCATTGTGCTTTGTTGTTTACATGCTTCCATTAGGTGATCTCATTTAAGAACATGGTATGAGTTACCACAGTATTTATTTCATTTGATGCATCTTTGTAGTTTAGCTGAAAACGGCTTAAATTCAAATCTGAAAAAAAAAGGTTTTTAACTGTTCAACCTTTGGTTCATTTGACTGTTAATTCTCACCTAGAGACGATATTCTTACTTGGACATGGAGCTGTTTTCTGTCAACACAATCTCTCTTCAAGACCAAGCTTCTACAGTGATCAGTTCTTCCTTTTTAACTAAAGAGCATTGCCAAAATAAAATATTTTCCTGATGCTTGAGGCCTTGCTATCACTGCATGTGCTTTTACTTCTTCATGTCTTTACTATTGCAACAGTTTCTACAAAGGACTCAGAGCAGATGCCTTACACTACCTCTGGCTGGTACAGAATGCCGCTGTTAGCCTTTTAATCAGAAATCCATGTGCTTCAAACATAATGACTGTTTTTCTCAAGGTCAGGATCCTGGTTCTGACATATAAGACACTGTGTGATTTGGCTCAAATTTACCCAAAATAACTACTGAGCCCCTGTTTTATGGGAAGTACCCTCCACTCTGTCTGCTGAACTGCCTCATGTACTTGATGTCTGGTTGAATTTGTTTGCCCCTTGCACTTTTTAAATGCCTGTTCCAAAACTTTGGAAATCACAGCCTGCATGGATAAAATATTGACTTCTAAGTACTTCATTATTTATATCCCATTAGAAAAATTATTTAGTCAAACTTTTAAATGTTTGGAGTTTATGCATTTGAGCATTTGACTTACACTCCATTCACAGGGGAAATGTATTTATTCATTTGATTGTTTGTTTGTAATTTTTTTGTCTTATTGCTTGTTAAATGTATTAGATCAACTTGGCAATGGAACCTAAGGAGAAACACTCAGAGAAACATTATCAGGAAACATAACCACACAAAATTCAATGATGCCATTCTGTAAAAGTATGAAGTGAGAACAAACTGAAGTCAGATGAAATTTCACAGAAAAATGTCTCACCAATACATATTTCAGAAAATATAGGTATTGGCTAAGAATATACAAAAATACAAAATAAAAAATAAAGGGAAAAATCAAGACACAGAAGTAATACAAAGAAAGGAAATCACATGTTGTAACAATAATGACCAGAAATAAATAATCAGACTATTTATGAAATAATGTAATGAGATTACTCTTGGATGTATAAATTAACTCCAGACAGTAGATGAAACAGAGCTTTAGAGAATTATATCCTACAGGGTTAATTCAGTTTACATTTCAGATAGTAGTTCTAGTGAAGAGATGAAGAGAAATCCGTTTATAGTTCATAGTCTTTGGACAATGCAAAAACTGACCTTTTTAGGAAAATGGTAGTGACTTGATGACACTGATGTATTCATAAGTAACAGCTGGACTCTGAAGGGGCAATATTGCTCCAAAGAAGAATGAGGAAGATATGGCGCTCCATAAAAGTACCTTTAACACACACAGTTCATTGGATTATATTTCATGATGACCTGATAATGGTGAAGCATCCAACGGTAAAGATGGGATATGAAGAGACAGCTCTACTCCAAACATAAGATGAGAAAAATGGTGCTTCACTGGTGTGCATTCAATGTTTAAAGTTCATTTAGTTTGTAGTACATATTGTAATTCCAGGGGTATTCAGTAAAATAGAGCAATAACCAATTTGTAGGAAGGACCATAAGGCTGCTTGTTGTACTTGAAGTCTTTCTTTATGGATGATTCTTTATGGTCAGTGGAATCACTGTGGTAGACTGTCTCCAAGGCCATGCTAAATGCTAATGAGCCATTCCATAACAAATGCCTATGCTAATTATCATGTTTTCGCTGCTGGAAATGCCTTAATTCAGGGAAGTTACATAGCCGAGTGATTCAAAGAATTGTTCGACTGCATAAATTAGCTTGGCCAACCATGATCATGTTAATGAAATCTGTCAAATTGCTGCTTTCCCCATTGTTGTCAATGGGGAGGTCACATAAAAGGGAAAATAGGTAATTGTCTGCAGGGAAGTAGTGATGGGGGTGTGTGTGAATTCGTATATGTATGTGGCAGAGTGAGGTTTGTCATTAGAGTGGTCTCAGGAGAGAGAGAGAGCATGTGTGTGGGTGGGGGGGTGTATGTGTGTTTCTGTCTGTGTGTTCACAGCTCATACTAGTGAGATTAGTTAGGGGATCATTAGGTGTGTGTCTATGTGTGTATGAATGAATGAGTTTGTCTGTGAGTGAGATCATCCAGGGGAGTGTGTCTCGTATAGTGAGTGTGCATGTGTGTGTGTGTGTGTGTGTGTGTGTGTGTGTGTGTGTGTGTGTGTGTGTGTGTGTGTGTGTGTATGTGTGCCTTTGATATGTGCATATGGATGGGTGAGTGAATGAGTGTGGTGCCTGTGCGAACAAGATGCAAAGACCATTAGTGGTGATTACCATAGGAAAATGCTGATCTTTACTGCAAGAGGCACCATGATATTCAGAGACATGCAGTTTAGCTGACAATGAGGACTTTCTTTATTGCTGTTAATCAAGTCTCTGTATTGCATTTCCCACACTCACAGAAGTGCAAGAAAAGTTCTCTGAATCACAGACATATGTTTTAATGAATACATGTAATTTAAATATTGTGAAATAACTCTGACCATGTGCTGTTACTACCATGACAGTGCTCATTCTTATGAGGTACGTGTTTTTAATAAAGTAGCGTTGACTTTCTTTTATTATTTTGAAGAGGATGTTGTTCAGTCATGTTCTTAACCTTGGATGGGTACTGCATGGAACCTGTGAGGCTGAAAGTCTTTTTCAGTTTGCTGCACTTCTACTATGATTTGTCAGTGAAAACCTTTTGAAGCTTTAACCAGACATAAAAAAAAGAAAATATGTTTGTTACATGGTGGCAAGCTGTCATGGGCTTTCTTTGTTGGTATCTTTACCATCCATATCCCCTTATTTACATATGCTAACACCATAGTTGTATAACAATGGAGAAAAGAGAAACCAAACTTTGAATCATTGCCAAGGTACACATAGAAACTGTGCTGGCAGTGATTTCCTATGGAAAACATTAACTGTGCAGTTAAATATGGGTGAAAAATCAGTGATATTACATTTCACACTCATCAAACAGTAGGGCATTTGCTTGCCACTAGAAATCTTGCCTGCTTTGTTATGCCCATGAATGTTTTTTTTACTTAATTTATTTTTGTTTATACTCTGTACTATTGTTTATCTATTTATTTTATTTTTATTTATTTTATTTTACATTTGTTGACCGTAATAATCTGACTGTATATATGTCCATTTTCAGCGGAGGCCCAGGGAGAAAAGCTCCAGTGACAAAATTCAAAGATTTCACAAAAATTAGATACATAGTATAATATAAGACAAAGAGTGAAGCATATTTACAAGCTGGTTTGGTGATGCCCCCAGCAGGGACTCACAAGTTACATGGTTTTTCAGATTAAAAACAAAATCATCAGATTGCAACAAACAGTTTTGAGTATTAAATGCTTATAATACTATCTAGGTAGGATTATCATTTTGTAGTTTAATCAGGGTTGGTACAGAGACAAAGCCAGTACATTTTGAAATACTGTTTGATGCTTTTTTTGAAGAGATTTAGGGAGGGTTGGAGGGTTATATAGTTTGGCAGTGAATTCCAAGTTTTGCCAACTAAGTTGGCAAACAGGGATTCACCAGTTGAATTATTAGCTTTGTACTTTTGGACCAATAGTTTGTTGGATGACTGGAATGACCTCAAGTTACAACAATGTCTAATTGCTTATGATACTAGGCTTAAGAATATAAAAAGTAAAAAGTTAATGAGGGATTTCAAAGATTTTAAAGATGGCGACATCTTTGAATGGCCGAGGGAAGAACGACAGAGTCTAGTTCAAACTATGAACCACACTGCTTTAGAACTGCCTAATCAGCCACCACGGGTGGATACTTTTGCAAATGGGTCAACCCTGGAGGCAGTATCCACAGCCATATCGAATGAGTCTCCAATTACTACCTCGACTGTTACTTTGGCAAATTTAAAGCCTTATTCCACACATATAAACTTAGTGCCTAGTACTTCCACAGGCACTATACTGAAGGTAGGGGCTAACCATACCCCTTTTCACTACAAATTTCCTGTCCCAGTAAGAGACAGGTTTCAGAGAGCTGGTCGAGCTCAGAGTCAAGAAAGAAAAAGGAAGAAATTTTAATAGAGATTCCAGAAGAACAGTCCTTGGTGATTAACTTGTCAAATGAACACCTGGATTAAGTAAGTATTAGTATTTTGTCTAAAGGACTGAAATTTATTCCCTCATTAACTTCTGACCTAAATAAGTTCTATGTTGATATAAAAATGTTTGGTAGGAATTTAACTCTAAAATCGATTTTTGGGAATAGCTCTTCTACTAATGAACGGACATACAGAAAACCAAGTACATTTGTTCCGGTTAATCATCCCAGCATGGAAACATTTGTCCACCTATGTGAAAATGAAGTAGGGAAACTTAGGGATAACCAGATGAACAAAAGGTGCTTTATGAATATGACATCAGATGAGAGTAAAGCGCTATCCAAGTTACAACAAAGGCAGGACTTAGTGTTTAAACCTGCTGATAAGGGTGGAGCCATTGTGGTAATGGGAGCTGAATGGTACAGAAAAAAGATGCTATCCTTGTTACAGGATAACAGAATGTATGAAGTTATATCCCAAAATGTACGGGAAAGAAAAATAAAACAAGTAAATGATGATATCTATGCATTACTCATGGAGCGTAGGATTAACCAAGAACTGTACAATTTTTTTAGTGTAGACCATCCCATTATTCCAACTATAAGTGGCTTGCCAAAGGTCCATAAACACCTGGAGGACCCACCATTAAGACCAATTGTGGCGGGACGAGGTTGGGTGACTGAACCCCTCTCCATGTATGTTGAGAATGAGTTAAAGCAGCAACTATCAAGAATACATTCCGTAATCGGAGATACTGGCACTTTTTTAAGACACATATCAGATAAAATTAATGTAATCCAACCGTGGAATTAAGGTGCTCTTGGTAACATTGGATGTTAACAATCTTTTCACGGTAATACCTCATGACTATGGGATCGAAGCAGTAAGATCTTTAGCACATGAATTGAAGTTTAATGCTGACATTTGTCACTTATTAGATATCATTCTTCACAACAACATTTTTCTTTATGGTGATAAGTGCTACTTACAAACATGGAGCATGGCAATAGGCACACCATGTGCCAACACCTACTCGGACTTGGTACTTGCATATTGGGAATGGCAAAATATAATATGCTCAAAGAATCCATGGAGAAGTCATTTATTATATTATGGGTGCTTTGTGGATGATATTTTTATTGTGTGGACGGGGCAGGTCATAGATCTGCATGCATTCATAGACTATTTGCAGTCTACCACAGAGTTCCTTAAATTTTCAGTTAAATACTCAGATAAAGAGATTGACTTTTTGGAATTTAAAATTAGCGATGATGTCATGCAAGGTCTCTGAGCAGGAGTACATCACAAAGAAACTTGACGTAACCATTATTTATATCGCCATAGTATGCACCCAAGTCATATCTACAAGAATATAATGGGAAATCAAAGGATGCGCCTATCTAGGTTATGCACTGAGGAAGATATATTTAAGGATGAATGTGAGTTGCTCAAAGGACATCTTAGAAAGAGAGGCTATAATGAATCAGATCTGAATAAACCAATAGATCATAACACCTTCAGAAAGACTAAAGGTTGTCCCTACTATTTAACAGCGTCTGAAGATGAACACAAAACTAAACCTCAGGAAAACCAGCAATTGAAGACGATTAATTGTTTGCTCACTACAGCTCAGATAATCAGCAAATTTGTGAAGTTATTAATAAATATTGGCCGATACTCCTGGAAGATGAGAAGCTTAAAGCATTAGTGGGAGGAAAAACCAAGATTCGTTTATAAAAATAAAAAGAACTTGAAACAGTTACTTTCCCATAAAGATCGTCATCATAAAAGATTCCCTGAACCCACAGGAATGAGTAAATGTCAGAGATGCAAAGCATGCCCACATATTAATCTTGTTCCAGGTTTTAGGCATCCAGTAAATGGCAAATAATATAATTTCAAGGTATCTGCCACATGTAACACCAAACATCTAGTATACTTAGCGACCTGTTAACAGTGTACAGCATTTTTTATAGGGAAAACGGGCAAATGCTTCAAGGACCATATTTTACGGCACCTTAGAGATAAGTTTGGCAAATCATGTGAAATGTTTTCCTACACATTCTTTCTACTTCCAAGCTGTGGATATAATTATACCAAGTCCCAGAGGAGGAGATGTGAAGAATCTAACAGAAACCCTAGAAATAAAATGGATCACTAACCTTAGAGCACACAAGTATCCAGGGTTAAGTGTTGTAGTTCCCCTTAAAACTGTGTTAAAAAATAGGCGTATATCCACTAGTATTATCTGAGGAAGGCTTCCTCTTTAAGTGTTTAATGAATTGAAGCTACTGAAGGTGTGTCCAAAATAAATGTTCCTGATAGGTACATAGATGTTTAAAACATTCAGCACAAACCTAAAAGATTTACTGAACTGAAGAAGGCCTGAATAAGTTGAAAGCGCTTTTCTTCTTTTTTGTCCTTTGGTTTTAAATGAAGTTTTATGTTTAAATAAAGCCTAAAGTTTTACATTTTCAACATTAAGGTTTCAACGCTATCTTCTAGTTCCGTGGTGGTCAACTCAGGAATATTTTCTGTTTGTTTCTCAAGTTATTGTATGGTTTTATAATATTTTTAAATGAGGGGGTATCTTCAGGTTGATATAGAATTGTGTGTGCTATTAAGAGTTGATTGAATTGAATTAAACTGGGCAGTTCTAGCCACCCTAGTTGATTAAGGTTCTGGCAGTGATGGGTTCTGTATGTTGAGCCAGTGGCGAATCTGGCATTATGGTTGTGGCTGTGGGAGAGCTCACTCAGTTCAGATTTATTAAGGTTGGAGAGTACAGGCATATATAAGAGTGGAGAGTAGGTGCGACTGGGCGATTGCGGTTCTGGCTAATGGGGTTAAAAATTGCTTGTTTCTGTAAAGAGATCCAAGCTTGTTATTGATGGTTTGTATGGTTTTGTTGACATGTAGGTCAAATTTAAGATTATTATCTATAATTACCCCTAGAAGCTTAGTATGGGTGTCCACAGAGATCGAGGTACCATTGTTGGATGTAACAGAGAAGAAAAATGGGGTGGATCTACTAGTGGTGGTAAAGATCAGAAGTTTAGTTTTGTTGGGGTTCAGCAGTAGACATTGGTGAGCCAGTTTTCAATAGTGTTAAATGTGTTTTGGGTTAAGATTTGTAGGTCTGATGGGGAGGAGGCTGAGCAGATCAGAGTGGAATTATCTGCATATTGAATGCAGGTAACTTCGAGGATAGCAGTGTGAAGGTTATTGATGAAGACAGAAAAGAGTAGTGGTCCTAAAATGGAGCCTTGAGGGACACTGAGTGTGAGATGCAGCTGGCTGGACAGTTTGCCCTGCCATAATACATCCGGTTGTCTGCCAGTCAGATAGGACTGGAACCACTGGATTGTATGGTTGTTCAGGGAGATTGATTTTAGGGAATGAATGAGAAGTTAATTGTTGACCATATCAAAGGCTTTTGATAGGTCAAGAAAGAGGGCTGGAGGTAATATCTCATTATCAGCAATAGTTGGTTTAAGCCAGGTTTCTGTAAGACACAAAATGTCTCGGGAGTGAACTGCTAAGAGGGCATGCAGGTTGGGAATTTTATTGTTAATACTTCTAATATTTAAGTGTAGTGTTAGGAGGGAACTGGTGGGAGTAGAGAGGGGTAGCTTATGTGTAGGGGCTGTGGCAGGGGAGTAAAAGTTACTGGGTGCAGATGGGCCAGGGTTGGGATGAATGTCCCCGTCTATTATAAGGCTGTAGTGAAATGGAACTATGAGCTTTAGGATTTTGTTTATACGTTTTATATAGTCTTTGTCTTTAGGATTGCGTTTTATGGCTTTAAAAGGGTGATAAGTTGGTGGAGGTGATAGACTGGATATGTGGGGGATAGTTAAGTGTGTAGTCTTGTATGAGAAGTCATGGAAGGCTGTTTGACCTTTTGGGTAGTGAAAACCAAGATAGTATTTGTGCTCATAGGCTGTGAGGTGATAAAATAGAAGTAGCAGAAGCAGTAATGTAATTAGTATTGTTTTCTTTGTTTGTAGTATAGTAAGAGGGATGGCCATTTCAAATAATCTTTTTTTTTCTTTGTATTGTGTTTAAAAACTTTTAATGCTATTTTCACATGTTGTGTCTTGTGATTTTGCTAAGACGTCATATAAATAAAGTATAGACTAAATGAGTGATACTGAATGAAGCCAGCACAGTAGTGCAGTGGTTAATGCCGCTGCCTCATAGTGCTTGGTTCTCAGTTTGGGTGTCTTTTGGGTGGAATTTGCATGTCTCTCCTGTATCCAAGTTCGATTTTGATCAGTGTTTCAGTTTCCTTCCATATCTGTAAGATGTGCTGTTGGTAAATTGGGGGAATAAATTGCCCTTTGGTGTGCATGCCATGTGTGGGTAAATGCATGTGTGAACCCTTGATGGGCTGGCATCCTATCCAGGTTTAGTTTCTGTTCTTTATGTTCACCTAAGTGCCAAATAGTCTCTGGTTTCCTTATAACCCTAAATTGGATTGTGAGCATCCGGAGAATGAATAAATACATGAATGAATGATACTGGTTAAACTGCACATCATTGGTATTAAGGAGAAACTGGTTCATTTAGTAGAGGAAAAATTACTAATGTACTGATGCAGCAGAGAGCTGGAGGAAGCAGATGTTTAGAAGACATCTCTCATTTGCTCCACTACATCACTGTACTACTTACTATGTAGAGATAGGATACCAGATTACCTTGTAAGCAAAGATTAATGAGTATTGAATATAGCAATAGTAGGTTCCAGGCACTGATGTTTGAGGTAAGACACATCCTAAGCCCTCTGACCTACTTCACAGATGTGACTAATTTTCCATATGAACTGGGTGATTGTTAGACAGAAGAACAATTTGTGGAAACAGATATTCCAGATGACAAAACTGAGGCAATATTTCAGATTACAGCTTAATTCTTCCAGCTCATCTTTTGCAGTTAGGACTTCTGGAAAAGCCCTTCTGCTCTGCTGGTGCTCTCTACCTAAGGGGCAGGTGGCAAGAGTGACCGTGCACTTGCAGTTTCTACTTAGTGCCTATAGACTGCTATGGAGATTGGGCTACTGTAGTCAACAGTAAGCTTAAGCTGACATGTAATATTTATCTGCATCTTCAGAGCTCATACTGTTAGCACCTAAGTTTTTAATCACTTTCACATGATATTATATACCTGTATTTATTGTGACATGTAGTGGGGAATCTTTGTTATTCTACATATGTAGTCATAGCTAGCATTAGTTCTTCATCTATTTTTTTTTTTAGTATTGGGGTTACCATATTGCCAAATGTATATAACTTATCTCTTAATGCTGCAGTTTACTACTGATTAGTAACACTATACTATGATGGCAAGTACTCTGTGAAATCAACTTGTTTCAGTAGGTGCATTATAACTGCATATTGTTTTCTGACTAGGCTTGTTGCTGTCAGCACGTGTTTGCAATGACAAAATGAAACTGGGCTTGGAAAACTGGGGGTTGGTATCCTGTAGGATAAGAGATACTCTTTTCTGTCTGTCCTATATCCCCCCTCCTATGTCTGAGTTATAATTTGCAGTGGTTAATAGGTTGTTGCTGTCATGTCATGCCATCATAAGCAGATTTGGATAAAGTTATATATATGCATAATATCAGACTGAGTATGAGAATTTGGGGAGGGGAGATATTAGCATAGCTGCAATTATTACTGCAGTCTAGCAGAAGTATTGTGCATTCCAGTGTCAGTCAGAGTCATATGCAATCATATGCAAAATGTTGAAATACTTGCATGTCTGAAATAAGATACCTGATGTGTGAGAGAGGGAAGCTTTTTATTTCCCTACACCATTAACTAACATGAAGTTGTTGTGCCCATGTTTCCTGACTAGGATTAATTAACTGCTGGTATGGGGTATGGCAGCTGGTGAGTGCACATGGGATTAGAATAACATATGGCAACTGGTGAGTACATGTGGGATTAGAATAATGTGGCAGATGGTGAGTACACGTAGGATTAGAATAACATGGCAGGTGGTGCGTACACATGGGATTAGAATAACGTGGCAGCTGGTGAATACACGTAGGATTAGAATAACGTGGCAGATGGTGAGTACATGTGGAATTAGAATAACATGTGGCAGCTGGTGAGTACATGTGGGATTAGAATAACGTGACAGTTGGTGAGTACACGTGGGATTAGAATAACGTGGCAGCTGGTGAGTATACGTAGGATTAGAATAACATGTGGCAGCTGGTGAGTAGATGTGGGATTAGAATAACGTGGCAGCTGGTGAGTACACATGGGATTAGAATAACGTAATCAGATAGTGAGATTTTCAAGTATGTTTCTTTGAATGTGTTCAAGTTGTAGTAACCACTAAAAGGTAGGGACACAAGGGATAGACTGTCAGCACCAATATCATTGTTGCCTTGTTGTGGGAAGCTTAACTGATTAAGAAAGACATACAGTAAATTAAAATTTATTGGTACACAATTATTGTCTGTAGTTTTACCCAGGTCCAAGAAGAGGGTGTTTGTGGTGTTGAGCTGGTGTACCACTGGTTCATGGAATGATGAGGAAGGGAAGTGGACACTAGTTAGCATACAAATGCAGTGACTGCCATCCTACTCATTCTCATACTTCTCAACGTCTTAGTGTGAGAAATCTGTTCAAATCCGAAAATAATGGGGGGGCAAAGGCCCAAAAATAGGGACAGGTTTTAAATATTGCTGTTATAAACTTAGAAAATTGCTTGAATATCAGGATTTGTATTAGCATTCATTATAGGACATGATGGAGGGACACACTTGTCTCCCAATGACTACCACATCTTTGAAATAGGCTGCCAGTTCATGTGAAGCACAGCACCTGTATGATACTGTTCAAAAAGAACCTGGACAAGTAAATGGGGCACCGTAAATTCTTACCGGGGCTAGCACCTACAAGCATCCTGGACATGGGCAGTCATTACTAAATACAATCCTGGGAATTAACAAGACTATAATTGGTATTACATTGTGGTTAAGTGGCTAAGCTTGCAATGACCTCCCATCAGTAACCTAGTAACATCCTATGATCCTAAGGATATAAAGCCTGAGACTCAAATGTATGTCATTATTTAGTGACTTCAGTCTTCAGTGATTTGCCAGAAAATGGCAGATTTTATCAGCAACAGATCAAAAAACATATTTTTAAAAACATCAAAGATATTAAAGTTACAGAAACAGCAATGCAGAAAATAAAACCCAATCTTGTTTAAATACCGTTGTAAGCTAGAAACAATAAGACTTCATCAGTAATAACAATATCTCTTGTACAACCCCTTTCTCTGAGGTATTTGATAGTTTAGAGATGGAGTGGGACACCTGCCTACTGTGCTAATCTCCCTAGTTATGACTTAATGACATCCCTTCACACCTATGGCAATCTCACTAATGTTGCTTGCTCCATATATTCACTCACCTCCTTGTACTACATTCATTCACTTTGGAACTTCTTCAGAAAGTCACCCCTTTCCTAGGATCCCCTGTTACAAAGCATTCAATCTCTTAACTCTGTGCCTCACCCTATCACAAGAATTTGCCCCTCTAGCACTTATAATCATGTAGCTTCCACAGCTGCATTCCACTCGTTCCACATTTCCCTTAGCCTTTTTTGCCTATTTCCTTTTAGTCCTTTCTTAATCTTTTGAAAACATACCTAAATATATCTCTAATCTTTCTTAAGGTTCATTGCATCTGTTTGATCCATCCCACCAGAATTTACAGCCCAGTGTACCTCTGTCTGCCCCATAGCCCTCCCTCATCCAACCCCCCCCAAAAAAGTAGGCAATGTTCAATATATCTACCTTGCTTGATGACATGATAAAAAATAGCCCACAAAAGGCAACTTTTATTCTGTTTGATAACAGTATAAATGATCTGGCATTAGGAGACTTTTAGTCTGTCTAGACTTTGCAGTAACATAGCATAGTAAAACATGGCTTAAACTTGTGCATAGAAGGAGAATTTTAATCAAACTAGTTTACCCATTCAGCATGAAGAAGGAGGATAGTGAATGAACCTGTTCTGGCGTTGACCTTCATGGGATAAAATGGGGCAGGGAACAATAATTAAAGATAGCCAATGAGAATTAACTGCTAGAAAACATGGACTGATGCACTGTTATTAGGTTACACCAGGAAGCAGGAAACAGCAGATATCTTACAGTTACAACAAAAAAGAAGAGAATGACATTCAGGACTTGATTATTATATTAAGATTCATGCTTGTATAATAAAAACACAAACTTGCGCCCATTGACACTGAAAAAGAAGCATTGTTTTTCCACAAAATGTGAATAAAAATAATTTTTTACACCCCAGTAAAATGTGCTGACCCTCCACCCTCAGGGGGCCTTTACCTCTTATACTCTCCTTATTTAAAATACTATTTCTATGGTGGTGTAACAGTGGACAGATAATGCAGTCCTGTACTCTGTACCATGGAGACCCATCTCACTGTCAACATGAACTACTGCTGCACTTCAAAGAATTTACTTTATTTGCCATTAAAAGACCAGTCATCTAGTAGCACCAAGAAGCTCTAGCAGACTCACATCAGAACCAAATCCGGTAGCATGCTACAACTACAAAACTTGACATTGTATTGAAAACTTCATAACTAAAAGACAAAATGGTGTGAAGGAAGAAATCTTTGACAACAGAGTCACTTAGTATGTCGATGAGGATGTGCTGTGACTATGAGATAAATGGACAGCATGCATTGCTAAAAATCATTTATTTTAGGGTATGGCTGCTACAGTTTGTCTGTCTACTTACTGTTAATATAATGTGTCTCTAATGCCTTGATGTATTTCTCTTTATTTATAATGCTTATATGTACTTATAATTTGCATGTTAAAGACATGTTTTCCTCATCCCTTTTCCCCATTAATCAAAAATGCCTGGTACTACAACAAATACTCTACATTCTGCTATAAACTACTCACTGTATTTAACAGTATATTCCTTTCTGAAGAACAGTTACTGCTTAAATAATAGAATACCTAAATAAATAACCAAATGACATCCAATATAGCACAGGTGTAAAAAACAAAATAATGAACAAAAAAAGCTGTCTATAAATAAACAAAACACTTTAATAAACTTCATAAGTACTTTCGTCTCTGTATTGAGACTTCATCAGACTAATGTTTCAAATCAAATCATCTTTTGTTCTCCCAAAAAATGCATTGTGATATAGCCACATGACATACCAACTTCAATATTTTAATTTCTTTTTCAAAAAGATTTTGAGATTCTCATGTTCATTGACACACAGATGCTTACTTGCATCCAGTCAAACTTGCCAGGTGGATTCTAACCAGTCTAAGTGGTCCTCAACATCTGACTTGCTGTTGTAATTTCTAACGTAAGCTATGACCATAAACTGGAAAATTTTTCTTTAGTACAGAAAACAGATTCTTGCTAGAGCATTTGTGTTTCGTAATTTTCCAAGGCAGGCATGCATTCATAAATTCTAAAACTTAACTCCCTAGTGGTTCTCCTTACATAGAAGGCATTGCAGAAATTGCAAATTGTCAGGTACACCATGAGTTTGGAATTACATGTAAAAAATCCAGCTATCTTTATTTTGCTTCCTCTGACTAGAGCTCATTCATCATTGTTCGTTATGTATTTGCAATAGCTGCAATTGAAGTACTTAAAATATCCATTTGCTCTTGGCCTGAGTGGAAGCTATTAAGTTATTCAACCTCCTTTGTAAATTTTAAATTTCTGCCCCTTAACCTCACAAATTGTGGTTCCTTGCCAATTGTATTTAAAATTTCAGGAAGAATCTTCCAGTTCTCCTTAATCACTCCCTTAATAACTACTTTATATGTTAATGTCCTTAACAACATTGAGATGCTGAATTTTTTTCTGTTGTTTAATTATATTTTCCTTTTTCTGTCTCAGTTTACTTGAACTATTTTTGTTTCTCTTGAATCTTTAACTTCCTCCAATATACATTTGCTCATATTTTCAGGATACCCTTCAAATCTGAGTTTAAAAGCCAAAATACTCACTTCTGTAATAAAATGATTATCATTATCAGTTAAAGGGTTTATTCTGATAAATTGTCCTTTGAAAATATTTTGCTTTAAATGTTTTGGATGCATACTATTATATTTCAAATAAGAAGCATTCTGATTTGCCTTGGAATGTACCATAGACATTAGAAAGCCTTTATTTTGTATTCTATTAAACCTAAGTAAGTGATATAAAAACACTGATGTCATGTATGAATTTTAAATAATCATTAATATTATTTAAATAGTTCATAAAAATCAGCATGCCTGAAGCTGTCCCTCTCCACACTAAAAACACATGATCAATAAAATGTTTAAAACAATACAATAGCCATACAAATCTCCGTTTTGAATATGAATTGCTTTTCTTATCGGGACATAAAGTATTAGCATAACTGGGAGCCATGACTACTCCAATGGCTACTCCATTAACTATGGAATACTTCCCTAAAGATCTTTAGAGAAAAAAACATCAGTGATTGGCAGAGTAACTTTAAAGTCATGCCTGGCATTAATGCTAATAAGCTCATGTCCAGAGGGAACTATTCTAGTGATGTGGTTCAGATTCTTTATCTCTGTCCTGTCTAATCTTTGAATTGATGAATCTGTAAATTTACTTAGAAATGCATATAGTTTTACTATATGCTACACAATGCCTAGTAGCACTTCTGTGATGCCGTATTATTATTTTTTTACTACACGAGTAATATTTAGCATTGTGTTAACACCTTGCAACTCATATACATGATTTTGTTGTCTAAGCATGTGATTTTGCATTATCTGGAATAGCTGATAATGAAGAAAGCTGAGCAATTCATAGAAAAGGATCCTATAATGCCTAGACAATAAGGTTTACTTGCTAGCTCCAGATTTGGTACATTTGAATCCAGACTGACTTCTTTATTTCGCTAACTTGTCTCTTTTTATTAATTTAGAGTCCAAGACTACAGGGTGCATGGAAGAAAGGGTTCTGGAACCCAGGATTTTAAGCAGTTTCTTAAAACTCCCCAAGAGGAGGAGTATAGAGGCTTGGGAAGGCTCCATTCATCGTGGAGGACATCCTTACTTCTATTTACAGGATGAGGTAGGTGAAGCAGAATATAACAGATCAAAACATTAAGTGCCAGCTGCTAAACACTGATTATAAGTTGTGTTTTTTTAATTTGGAATTGTTTACACATTGAATTAATAGTAGTTGTGTGTTAGTTTATTATCTTTTCATTGCTGAAAACCACTTAAGCATTGTAGAAGTTTGCATTGTTCAGAAAGGATTACAAATAACCAGATGTACGCCTGCTAAGACTACCCAAGTCTTGTTCTTCCCCTTTGCTCTATTCCTGCATTGTTGGTCAGGGACCAGATTTGTACATTTACAAAAAAATGAGTCTTCAACATTTGTAGACTTTGATAAAGTGAAGGGCCTCAATACCCATATGGGAGTTTGATAATCCAGGCGGAGATTAACAGGCAGTTGAAAAGAATGAACTTTGGAAAGCTCCTTAAAACTCTAAGTTGAAAGAAGGATGGAAAATAAATTTTGCATTCTGGGAAGTTTTGTTTTTCTTTCAATAAAACAACAAAAACTGAAGCTCATTTAAGAACTGTAAGATGCCGTTATTAATAAAAAAGGTAATTTGCTGACTGTAATGACGGTGAATATCATCAAGAGACAGAAGGGGATGCAAGATCGTCAGGAAATTTTTATAGGGCATAGATGTCAGCATAGTAAAAGCAACAAAACTGAAATGTTAAATAGTGTTAACAGAAAGCTTATATTGTCAATGTTAAGAAGAAATTAAATATGTAGCTAAAACCAATTTATAATTGTGTTCTGCTGATTCTGATTTGTATTCTATGCAGTCTGCTGTGTAGCTGTATTGCAATAACAGTGAGCTCTGGTGTTTCTGAATTGAAACTATCATGTTGCAGAAACCGAGATGCTGATTAAAAATTCTTTGCTGACTGCTGTTTTTTTTTTTCTTTTCATTTTGTGAAGATTAAATTGCAACACAAGGAGCTAAAAGAACAAAGTGTAAGATTTAAAAGAACATATAATTGCTGGATCAATATTAAGTACTTTTCTGGCTCCACAAACTTTGTTACCAACTGCTCATAACTACATGGTTGATTGCTTTCTATATATTAAACACTTGTTGACTGTTTTGACATGTTTTTCTGTCTATGTGTATCAAACAAGATGTAGGTTACATAACAAGTAAAAGAAAAAAGCTATTTATATATAATTTGGGCTGGTTGCAGTTGACTATATATCAGTTTTTTAAAAGAACTCTGTTTTTTCCCATTGGTAACATTGAACTGAGAGTAGAATTAAAACAGAAGTGAAAAAAACAGAATCCATTAAGAGTATTATTGTTTACAACTGCTTGCTGCATTTGTACTATGTCATACAAAGGTGTATATTAGAAGGTATACACATAAGAGAGCACCTTAAGTTGTTCCCTTTAATGAAGTTAAAACAAACATTAAATTAGCAGCATTGACCAATGCTTTCATTAAAAACAATAGGAACTAATAGAGTACAGGTTCATAGGTTCATAGGTGTATACTATGCTAATGACCACTAGGGCCCTTAAAAGCCTAGCCTTGCAGCTCAAATGTGGCCTACACATTTGATTTATATTTTATTTATAGGGGGTGATTTACTGACTGCATATGTCCATCAGAGACAAAGGAGTGATACCAGGGGTGCATTTCTGATTACATATCCATTAGTCCAAGTTGTGCTTAAAAAGGGATTGGGAAGAGCTCTGTTTCACATGAGTAGGAATTCTCTGAGAAATATACCTGTCTCTCCAACATGCCACGTTTATGCTGCAAGCAAAATGTAGGTCTTTTAATCTAGTAGTTCTGATACTGTTTGTTTTGTGGATGTGCAAAAGATTCATCAAAATATGGTCAAGGGATGCCTTGTATTGCAGGCAAAAATCAACTCTCAGATGTCTGTATGATACCAAGTAAAGAGACAGGGCTTTGAGGTGAACAGTGTAACACATTGTTTTTACTTCCTGTATTATTTTTGTGAAGAACCTTTGTGGATGTTCCAGTTGCTGCATATGTCTGGTCAGGTACATACTAAAGGGGGCATTATACTCTATGACAGGCCTGATGAGAACCAAGTACAGTAGTATGATGACCTCTCTGGATCTAAGGAGGTATACTGCTTACGAAACTTTTAAGCAACATTTTAGTTGTTTGAGAAATGTTCTCGTAGGTGCATAGATAGTATTCACTGTTGAGGTTGTAATTTTCATATAATCAAGTATTGTTTTGTGTCTCTAGATATGAATAGGAAACTACAGAATTTTCTCTATTATTATTCTATCATAAGGAACCTGTGTTGTGAATTGATAACTGTGCTATATTTTTTTCTTCATTTTTTTTTAGTTAAGATAACTAGCTCAGATAATTTCCATTTTCATTGTACTTCTTTTATTACTAGTTATTATCATGAATCATAAAACATTTATTTGTACTATATATTATGCATTACTTGGAAAGTTTTCTTCAGGATGACCTTATACCAGTCTGTTGACATGATGCTGCTATCACCAACTAAGTGTAATGAATGTAGTTTCTTAATTAAGTGGTATATTGCCAGATTGAACTAATGGAATTGGCACAAAAGTTAACATGGATTTTGCTGTCATTTGGTATGACACCAACCTGTTTGATAATGCAACCCTTGCAACAGAACTCATTATTTTTGCTAATGTAACCCATGACAACTTAAATATTGGTTGTTTTTTAGCATAGCTCTCAATGTCTAACCTCCAGTATCGGGGAAAACTACAGAAAAAAATCAGGGACATAGTATAATTAACTTCAGTAGTCGATGTAATAAGAAAATGTGAATTAACATACATTTTCTGAAATGAAACATATTTAAAACTGTTGTTATTATTTATTAAGTATAATCCACCATCTTTTCTCCCCCAATCACCAGTTTAGGAAGATAGACCGAGCAAACCTGAGCCAAAGTCTGGGACATCCCTGAATAGTCAGGGACCATTGCGAGATATGCTTCTAAGTATATTCAAAGGTTTATAGGTACATGGGTAAGTACTAGATAACTGCCTTTGTGGGCCTTTTTAAACCTAGCTAATTCCCTTTTTGTGCTCAAAGTAACCCATCCCATTTGGTTAGAGATTGGCATTATCCATCCCATGATCAATAATTATATATTACCCCTAATGAGAATAACTTAGATCATAGGATAAAGCATTTAGGAGCTGCCTCTGTTCATTAGTAGTACAGGGGGCAGTCCTGGGTAAATTTTTTGTTTCCCATCCGTAGCTCCAAGTTATACTTGCATATGGACAGGGATGAACTCTGTTTGATGTGCATGGGGTGTCTGTTCCCCAACAGTGGTATCCGAGAGATACCTGTCCCATTGTTGATGTTACAGAAAAGGTTTAAGTCCCTACAGTGAGTATTTCTGATGCCATTTGGTTTGCTGATGTGCAGTAAATTCATCAGTAATAGTTGCAGGATGCCTCGTATGCAAGACACAAGCCACCTGTTTGCAGTCTGCATGATACCAGGTATAGTAACAAAATTTTGCATCAGTCCATTTATGACATATTGTTTAGGCCTTGCATCCTTTTAGTAAGGTATCTGTGGGGGCATTTCAGTTTTGCATTTGTCTGGACAGGTACCTGGCAAAGAGGGCATTGCATTCAATGACTGGCCTAATGAGAGCTGCGTAAAGGGGGACAATGACATTCCTAGATCTAGACACAGTCCCTTTGTTTTAAAGCTGTGCAATATAGAAGGACTTTCTTACAACAATGGACACATGTTGAATGAAAACTAGGTCACTGTCTGCATAAGTTCCAAAATTCCAAACAACTGTGTCAACTCTTAGGGGTGTATTGTCAATGTGGTAGTTCTCTGAGGTAGATTACTTCCCAAAGGATACAGTAATGCATTTTTTGGTATTTAGTTTCAGCCCATGATTTTGGCAGCAGCTATTTATTTGGGATAAATCTGCCCACAGACTGCTCCTAGATTTCATCTGTCTGCAAACTTCATCATCAAGAGCCCTTTGGTATTGACTTTTTCTTCAGAAAAGTAGATGACAAACAGAAGAGGTCCCAGCACAGAACCCCGTGACAGCACTGATTTCGTTTGACTAATAAGTCCCTGAGAAAGAACAAAGAGTGGTTAGCTAATGACTCAGATGTTCCAATCTTTTCAAGACCCCAAAAGACAAAATTAAAAGAAGAAGGACATTGGGGGAGGAGGAGAGGGATGCTAGCTCAACTGATCAATTACAAAATACATTCTCAAACTTGGATTTGGACCCCTGACACCCAGCCAGACCAACTGGCTATTATAAATGACACAACAAACAGTGCTGTTACACACATACAGGACATCTCACAACATCAGAAGCAGTAAGCAACTCCTGAATCAGATGTATGAGAAATATGGTGCTGCTGAGAATTAACAGATGCAATGTCCTGGTATCATGATCATGGGGGGTGCAGGTTGATAGCTATCAAGGATGCTATTTGCAAGTTAAGCTCTGGCAAGGTCAATTATAATTTAATAATAATGGAAGCAAGAATTATTAATTTAACTAAGACTGACAATGCCACAATTGTACCTTATTTTTTTATATTAAACCACTGGCAAAAGAGAAAATATTTGTAGTTGCACTTATAGACCCTCACTCCAAATATGCCAAAATATAAACTTAAGATTATTAAGCGTGTATAATATTAAAATAGGAAGGATATGATTATTCTGAGCATGTGTCTATGGTAAGTATGGGCAGTGGCATATTTTTGCAAAAGATGTCTTTCATCTAGGTCACCAAGAGAATAATGCTGTATTCATCAGGCTAATTCATATTTTTAAGTATTTTTAAGAAACACCCTCAAAACAGTTATAGTAAAGAGTAATGAGGAACATCTTCTAAATATTATTCTGTGTACTGCAGAAGAATTAACAAAAAATATCTAGCTTCAGGCTATGGCTCAAGATAAAGCAGCTGGCATTCTAGTAGTTACCGTGACTTGGTATAGTGACAAGAAACCATCTCTAAGCCTTCCAGGGTTTGTAAGGTATCAGTTGGATTAGTGTGATAGAACAGGCTGAGCCTGTATTCATCTATATCATGGGTAAGTCAGACACAGTCACTTGGTTTAATCTTATCAAGGCTAAAATATTGGGAGGTTAAGGTGAATGCACAATGTAGAAAATCTACACTGGCAACTGTTGGCTTTTATAAAGTCTCTAACCATGATATAGATGGAATTCTCAGTTTTAGAAAGGCATATATAGTATGCTTAGTCAAATTCTGTTCACTCTTAAAGGGAGGCTGACATGGTCACCTAGTATGACTTGGCATGCTGACATCTCATCTCTAGGATATGAGCAGAACTTAATAGATCACATAGTATAAAATGGATGCAAACAAAATCCTAACTTTCACCAGGGAAAGGAACCCTGCTGGGTATAATCTTAACTCATACAGGTACCACTCATTCTAGTACTGAATAATTATATTCAGCAGATGAGTATTAGCATTGCTGAATTTTGTGCTTTGTACAATTAGTCATTGTAAGGAATAGAGCAAAGTGCAATCTGGTAAATGTAGTTTTAGCAGGTTTATTATGATATAGGAATGTAGAAACATAGGAACAATTGTAGGTGAGTAATCATGAGCACCATAAGATGTCTAGCCTTAAGCAGGCACATTTAAGAATTTCTGCCTCCCTTTTGAAGCTCTTAATATTGCTTACCTCCCAAATCAAGCGCTGGCTATACATGATAATTCTGGTGTAAAATTTTGTATATTCATCCAGTCATCATGGCTACTCTTACAGGTAATCAAGTGGTAACTTGTTCCATAGGCTGGGAATATGTGAAGCTAGGAACCTGCCTCTCCAGTGAGCCTTGTTTATTTGTTGGTCTAGAGTTACATCCTTAGTGTTGGCATTTGATCAGCAACTGTTTTATAAAGAAACAGGCAGTGTGATCCTTGTCTGTAGGTGATGGTCACTGCTAATGTGACACCGCATCCCCATGTACAAAACTGAAAGAATGGGTTGATGTCTGATGCTGAAATAGGATTGTGTTTTTTATGGCTCAAAAGCAAGATATATATCACTTCAGAGCATCCTGTAGACTGCTGAGTGTAAGGAGAGTCATGCTAATCTAGCAAGATAATTTAAGTTTTTTTTTTTTAAGGCCTTTCCATTTGAGTGATGTGCTTAGATTTAAACATATCAAAAGGGATTTGTATTCAGTGATGGGTCTGATAAGAGAAGCATACTGTAGTTGCATGATTTCTTTGGCTCTTAAAGACATTCCCATGGAAATTATCTGGGCCAGATGGAACGATTTTCAGACTATGATTTGTTAACATGGGACTGCCACAACAAGATGGCGATTTCTACTGCTAGCAATTGCAAGGAGATCTTCTATAACAATCTCAATAGGCTCATTGAGAAAAAGTTTCTATAAGTACAAATTTTAAAACAATTGTGGAATGAAAATTTGAGAAGTTATGTAGTAAGAAGACACACTGTTCATTGGTCATTTCTAACACAGTGCAACAATAAAAGATCCATTACATTATATTTAGAAGCATGAAAAGAATGCTTTCCCTGCTTTTGAGTCATATGAAGCATAGCTCACATCTTTGACATAAAAAGTTTTGAAAATGCTTCTTGATTCTGTCCTAAATATTTAAATTGACTTTTTGTGATAATTCTTAACATTTTCCTTTCATAACTGTAGGAAATACCTTTTGAGTTTCAAGGGTTAACAGTGTTTCTTTCACAGCTGAATGAATAATTATATGTAAGCGCATCTCATTTACTGGGAGGTCTACACAGATTGTAAATCTACTATTTTCTTATCAGTAATCAGAGTGGGTAAACCACATTATTAGAGTATATCCCACATCATTTTGTTATAGTCCATAAAGTGCATTGTTTATTTTATACTTAGATAGTATGAACAGAGTATTCTGTTTTAGTTCTAGAAAGATCATGGGCTTAGGTACAGTATCCAAACAAAAGGCAGTTTTTCAGATTTCAAAAAGTATAGACTGCAAAGTATTACTGCAAGAGGAAACATTTCATACAACTGAAAAGATGTCCTCTTGTTTATGAACATGTGCAGCAAAAGTTAATTCCAATTGCATTGGATCCTCAGAGTGGGAATTGGTATTAGTTTCATTGTAAAAAGCTTCAGTGGATTACTGAGGACAGTGAATGATGACACTGATGAGAATGATGACGGTGATGACCGATGATGATGATGACAACTATGACAATGGTCGATGGGTGTGCTGTGGAGTAAACACAGGTTAGGAAACACCAGAACAAAGCAAAAATCCACTGGGTACCTGTGATGAACAAAATTAACCAAAATCAAAAATTAAACAAGACTCCTCCACTGAAAACTGTGAAAAGAATAACAAGACCCAGCTTATATTTTAATGTTTCCATCTACATATTTATTCAGATTTTATCAGAAACAAAGCTGTAATGAAACAACCTTTATTTAAATCTGTGATGCCCGTGCACTGGCCCAGTAATCAAGGAGCCTCAGTCCTCTCCACTAACACCAGTGAGGGGCATGCACATTGGGAAGGATAACAAATACACACACAGTAAAGTACAATTTCCCTTAAGAGCACACAGAGATCACAGTCAGCCTGGGGCTGGTTTCTCCCTTTCTCTCCAGATCCCCAAAAAGAGTCCCCACTGGCACAGCTATAGAATAGGGTCCTTAGCCAGGGTTCCAAGCCAAGACCTCCCAGCGCTCCCTCTGTCCAACCAGTGCTTCATGTCCCTGCCCAAGTAGCTGACACACACACACACTTTGAGATATGATTTATATACAACCACACAGACACTCCTGGGGAAGGTTGGCACAGGTTCACTAGCTGTGACCCTTTCTGTCCAGGCTATAAGGTATTAATCCACTGCTACCAGAACCCCTATTTATCAGCTACCAATAAGGCCCTTACCAAAGGGTGTCCAATTTTACTGTGCAATATTATTATCCAGATAGTAAGTATGACCAGAACTTTTAAGGCTTATTGGAGTGGCTTTGTACAGTATCCCTATATACATGCAATGTACTTCAGAGCTTAAATTATCTCTATACAAAACAGCCACATTTGAAAGGTTTAAACATATTTAATAATAAATAAAAACAGAAGACAAATCTCCTCAATTAAACACAGTGCTAGTCAAGAGTTCAGAGAACACAGGAGAATGCTTAAAATAATACTGTGGAATAGTCTGACATAAATATAGAAAACAGCTAGACTAAACTTACTATTTTCTATCTATTTCTAAGAGAAACACCAAAGTTTAAGATCCTACTTACATACAGAGCAAAGACAGAGTATTGGTGAATGGATGTTTTTCAGACAAAATCCAAAATGCTCTCATTCTGTCTGTCTGAGAAAGTCTTAAATTGATAATACATCACTGCTGACTCATTTTAGATTACATCATTCTTGACACTTCTGATTTAATTTCCAAGGCTAACAGAAACTTAGAGTTTTAACAGTTCTTTGTTCTTGCACCTGGTCAGGAAACCACATTAATAAAATACATTATATATGTAAAATCTAGCAATTAACTCTGGCCTCAAAACAATAGAAAGAATGTCTTAGCCCAGACATCTTGTCTCCAAGCTCTGAGATCAAACAGACACACAATGCTTGACTTATCAGCTTTCTTTCGGCAGAGTGCACTGTGGTTGCATTTTTGAAGTTCAGCATTTAACATAGTTTTCTTACATTTAAGAGAAGACATATAATTATCTACAAAATTCTATCTAGCTGGGCTGGCAGCCTTTCAGTTTTTCACAAAACTATTCATCAAATCCTGTGATCAATCACTCCTGTATACAAGCTTTAAGAAAAATACATACGTTTGAATACTTTAGTACACGTATACTTTGAGAAATATGTTAAGACATCCTAAGGCCATGCACAAACTATCGTCAATTAGATAAAGCATTAACGACTAGAAAGCATGTTAAAGGCATGGCAAAGAGCTCACTTGATAATATTTATTTGCAAAATGGGAAAATATTTATTACTGGCATTCCAACAATCATGCAAATATTTTTGGAGATCTTTTTGAGCAATAATTATTTTAACAGGTCAACCAGTTGCTTGCTAGTAATATTTAATGCTGTAGCCTGCCCCAAAATGACCAAACCTTGACCAGTACAAATGCTTTCAAGATAATAATTTCACTTGACATCTACGATATAATCTTTCCCTTTCTATAAGTTCTGACCCCCTTTTATCTCTAATCATAAATAGCAATTCTTAATAAAATACTAAACTATCCTGTCTATCCTGCAGTCAGAATCTTAATTAACCTTTTTGTCACGTGCTTTACAAACCATCTTCTGCCCACTCATTTTCTGTTTTTCACCTTAGTCCACATTGTTCCGTGGAAACATCCCACTTTTCTTATACAAATGTTATTTTCTACACCTGCATAACCTGCCACTACAGTAAGCAATTACTCACCTTTCCTTTCCAATTTTTACAATGCTCTTTCACATGTATCATTATTACTTAATCAACTCCTTATCGATTTGTCTGTCTTTTAAGGATTTTTTGGAAGGCAAATTATGGTATCTTTTTCTTTTATGTGTATGATCACTGTCTCACTTTTTTCTAGCTAAATACCAGCATTGTACAACAACTGTATGAATTTGTAGGAGTGTAAATCTGGGCAGAACGAGAAAATGTCTACTAAGGTCAGTAATCTACCTTGGTTAATAAACAACAAACAAATTTGTGTTCATATAAAACAGGTCACAGTCTGCATGATGTGCTAATTTGATTCATTTTGAGTCTAAAAGCTTAACATCTGTGGTTGTGAAAGAACCTTTCCATCTGACAAATGTTTGATATATATGTTTATGCAAATTTACATGATTCAAATATAAATGCATTAGATTTTACAACAATATAAGATTTACATGCCATTTATTTGTAACTGAAATCTGAGAAAGCTTTTAATTGGTCAGACCAAACATTAACTAAATTGATAATTATAGAACATCTTAGCAGAATAAGACAGGGTATATAAACAAACAATATGTGCAGCATTACAGGGAGTTTCATTTGAATGTTTCATACCTAATCAATGTTAGTATGGTAGGCTCCCTATTTTTCTAAGAGAGGTTTAATAAAGGAGAATTTTGTTCAACTGTTGCTTAGCTGGGGGTTCTATTTTGGCTGTAATACACACATCTACAAAAATACCGAAGACAGTGCTTCTAAAATCAGTCTCTGAGGATTCTTTATTTTTTAAATACTGACAGAAGTCTCTCAATAGTTGCACAATTCCATTACCCTGTAAGTAACACTTTTACAGTTATTTCATAGCAATGTATACAAATAAACTGAGTAATACTCAACATCTTGCTAAAATGAAGATGTTCTTGATTAATACATATGGTTTGAGTGAATATACTCCTGCCTACCCTTTCAAAGATGGCACTCATTAAACAGATAATTGCTGATACAGTTCTGTATCCCATAATAATAAAACAGCTGAGTAACAGAAGCAAGTATTTAGTTATTTAATCCCGAGAAACTGAAGATGAGCAGTTGTTTTGCTTTTTATCTTTCTTTAAACCACTGTATTGTGCTGGATGTATGGAGAGAGGAAGACAGTGTATATTTCTTAAAGAAGCACCTAAACTTATAACCGTAAGTACCCTGCACTGATTTTACAATAATAATGCTTTGGTCTGGCAAAATACAAAGTGCAGGGCATAGGATACCCATGTACATATTGAAGTGAAACTTCTTTAGGCATGGTGGTGAGAGTTCAGAGTGAAAAAGAAAAGTGAAATGGAAGTTAGACACCGCGAGATGGTGGTGCTGTTGGATGACTGACTGCTCCTGAACCAGGAGTCCAGAGGAAGCCACTCTACCACACACATATACAAAAGGTTTGTGGAATAGTTGCTGTAAAGTTCATTCACAGAGAAATGCCACATAACAATTGTGAAGTATTTTTTTTGTTTGTTGACCCCCCCCAATGTGCCCGCCCACTTCAAAACAACTATGTTGTATTAACAATAGGACTGAAAACATTTCATTGAAAAGCAAGCTGAAGGGTATTTATAGATGTACAGCAAAATGTAAGCTTGAAATGAAAAGGCATTTTACGGCTGTTTAGAAGGTGCCTGGTTTCATAACAACTATGTCATATATGCCAATTAAATGATAGGAACGAGCTGCATTTTTTAACAAATTAAGCAGGTATACAGACCACTCTAGCACTGACAGTAAAGGTGAACAGGGGTAGTGACAATATACCCTCAGCTCTGAAGCAGTACCTAAGATTTGTAAGAACTTTGAAGAAAGCCAGAATACTGAAATGGATGTAGTGAAATCTGAGTATCAGATGGAAACCCACACAACTCTTATCTGACAAATCATTTACCATTCAAGCAGCAGTACAAGGTAAAACAGAACTCAGTAAATGGTAGAAAACAAACCTGCTCATACTATCCAATGAGCCTGAAAAATAATTGTCTATATGATAGCTGATGCACACACATTTGCCAAAGAAACCTATTTTATACCCTTGCAGGTATGGTTTTGTCCATACCATGTGCTTACATTAGATGATACATCATAATACTGAAGCAGGACCAGGAAAGGAAAAAAGTGGAAAACTATCTCCAGCTCAATGTAACATTCCCTTTCCCAGATTTTGAAATATTCTTGCAGTATCACCTGGAATGGTGTTGCACAATGCAATGACACTGGTAAGAAAATATAAATGCAAAAGATACAAAGGACTGTTTATTGTTAACCATTGTAGGTTTTGTTTATGGCCCTCTTGCATGCATTATTTTCTTTTACAAATCATATTTTTATATAAAAAGTAGAGTTCAAGTATCATCTGGTGTGATGGATGATACTGGAACATTACTTATATAAATAAGTAATGTTCACGTATTCAGGTATCATCCATCACAATGGACAGTTCAGGGAAAATGGTGTTCCTTGCATTATAGGATCATAGGAAGTTACTAGGCTATTGGCCTGAGGCCCTTATAAGCCTACCCAAGAGTTTAGCCCATGTTTAGACAAGTAAGCACACAAAACCCCTGTCTATCAGGGACATGGGTGGAATCCCAGGGGTGTATTTTCTGTTTCCCTTCCAGTTATCCAGGTTGTGCTTGAAAAGGGATAATGAGGTTGATCAGCTGGCCCTTTGGTGTAGTCAGAACAATCTGGAACTGAACACTCTTAAAACTGTGGAGAAGACAGTGGACTTTAGGAGTGGTACTACAATATTATTCCCCCTCTTTATATTTAATACTGCTGTGTCAGTTGTGGAATCCTTCAAGTATTTGGGATCTATAATCTCCTGGGACTTGAAGTGGGAGATCAATGTAGAGTCCATCATAAAAAAGGTGTGATTCCGAAGGGGTTACCTTTATTGCCTGCTGTACCATATACAATGCTTTTTTATGTTGGCAAGATGGAATGTAGACTACAGGAAAGGATTTATGAGCATATATATAACATTAGAAAGAAAGACATTAAAAGTACCTTGAGTAAATATGCACCACAGTGTTGTGGTTTTATTTTTTTTTTATTTTTGATAGTAGAGAAGGTGGAGCAGGACAAAAGTAATGGCAGCTGTGAGGCAAACACTGAGTATAGAGAACTGCTGTGTTAACTCAGAGTGCATTTTATAAAATCACCAAGATTGAACAAGAACACCTTTTTATGTGTTTTGAAAATGAGGGCAGCTAACTGATACTACTGCAAGACTCCTCTGTAATGTGTGCTATATTTTCTCTGTAAAATCTTGTACTATTTACTGATAACACTGTAAATTTTCTTTATGTATGGAGTTTTTTCTCCCTGGGCCTCCGCTGAAAAAGGACATATGTCCAGTCGGACTTTCCCGGTAAACAAACATAAATAAATAAATAATATTAATAATATATTTTGATTTTTATCTGTGTGGAATTTAATTCTGTATAGCATTTTTAAAACAAGTATTTAAACTTATCTAAGTTTTTTTTAAGGTTGTGTATAAGTGCAAGAATGATTGATCACATGATTTGCTGAGTGGTTTATATAGGAGTTGTTTCATTAACGCTTTGTTTCTGATGAAGTCTGAAAAAATGTGCAGACAAAAGTGCAAAAACATAAGCTGGGCTTTGTTATTCCTTTCACAGTTCTCAGTGGTCAACTCTTGCTTGATTTTTGGTACATTTAGGAACAATTTATACTAGTCAACATTTATAACCCAATACAGACTGTGTGCCTTTAAGACACAACTTCTCTTTTGACCTTTAAAAAGGGGATATGAATCCAGATTTAAACCCCCATAGCAGACAGAGAAAATTCTAAGATGGAAAGACATGAGAATTTACCTCATTTAGCTACATTTATAAATGACTATAGATTGTGGATGCATGGAGGAAAATCCTTCCACGTGCCTCTGATTTCACATATTTTACAAACTCATATTGCAAGAAAGCTAATAAATCATATAACATCTCCTGCCTTGGTCATGGTATCTCCTTTTAAATCTTGCATGCCTAAATGAAACAAAACTAGTAAATCTCTACGTTTGAGATCAGACTGTACCATACATAAAAACAGTGAGTCTTTGACTACATGAGAAAAGTTTGAAGATTAGTTTCAAAATCCTCAGAACTTTGAACACAAAATAGCAAACTTCATTAAATCAAATCCTAGACTAAAGGAGGTACTTTGTTAAAAGATCATAGCCATAGTCCTTTGTGCTAACTGCCAGAGTTAACTCAACCAAGCTTCCAATAGTAGACTTTGAAATCTGTCACCTCATCTCCCTTCTCCCAAAATAGACATTTTTTACTTAACATTGGTTTACTGGGAAAGTCTGAGTTGGAACAAAGCCAATTTTCAGCAGAGTCCCAGGGAGCAACACTCCAGACACATGTATTTGTAATGTGGGAGGAAACCAGAGTACCCAGAGAAAACCCACATGAATGCAGGGAGGACATGAAGACTCCACACAGAAGGCTCCCCAGCTAAGAATTGAACAAGAGAAACTCTTGTTGTAAGGCAACAACACTACCACTGCACCATTACTGTCCTACCAAAAAAAAAACTAGTTACCCATATTAGTACCTCACACTCTTATAAGTGCCACTAATTTTAAACTAATGCATACAGAATGGTCCCCTCCCCTAGCCCATAAGTTAACACTCATTACCACTATTCATTAAAATAAGAGCCCATAATAATGGTCCCCTAACATCAAGCTCTTCATTCAAGTTAGCAACAACTGGAAGATCCTTTTCAAAATTCTCCTGCTATATGGCACTTACTTCCTAAGGTTTAAAAAAATAACAGAATTCCTGTGTTTTATGTTTAAAACTAACCTGGCAGCTAAATGTAATGTACCAATAAAAGTGATACAGAGACATTCCCCGGGATTCAGCAAGCAGCCGTGCAGGAATAAGTTATTCCTGCAGAACAGGGACCGTTCCCGTTCAGCACGGCAGTGCGCCATGCATATTTATGAAGACACACTGCCATGCTCTAAAATGGACATGGTTCCATGTACGAGCACAGGGGATGTGTCTGAGAGCAGAGCTCTCACAATACACATGCCCCCTACACTCCAGAATTGCCTTTCGGCAATTAAAAATGAGTGAAAACGCTCGTAACACCTCCAAACCATCAGGAAAACAAAAAAATCTGCGGCCAAAGGCTTAAGGGACAATCGGCCCTACCAAGCATACCTCTCAACTGTACAAATTCTTGCAGAATGCCCACATTTTTGCCTCATATTTTTGGTGTGTTCCCCTAAAATATGTACCTTTCTGGAAAATAGCTGAGGATTGAAGTTATTAAATAATGGCAAAACATTTGAGTTTAAGACTCCACATATCCTTCAGAAAATTCATGCTAATGTAAAATCTATTATTCTATCAACTTTTTAAGTTTGTAAGAGCAATATTTAAAATCTGTCCCTGTTTGTCCCCCCCATCATTTTAGGCTTTGTCCAGATATTTTGCTCTAAGAGGTTGAGAGGTATGCTACCAAGCCAGAAGTTATTAGGATAACACAGGTAGCATAAGCACATAGCGCACACCTCCCTACCCGTCAGAGTAAGGAATGAGGACAAAGCCAAAAGGGACAATTGTCCCACAAAGCAGACAGATGATAAAATAACAGGTTCAGCATTAGCAGGGATATTCTGAAGGGTATAGATAAAATAACACAACAAAACTTTTTTTTTTTTTTAATAAATGCGATAAAGTTTAAGCATAGCTGCGTGGGTGTGCCAGTTGCTTAGTTACACTTAGTCCAGCTTAAACAGCACAAGAAGTTAAATAGCAAGAGACATCCAACATAAGCGGTATTGCAGTAGTGTAGTGGTTAAAGCATATGCTTTGCGAGCAGCCAATCCTGGTGCAATCCTCACTGTAACCAATTCACATTTTACATGTGAAAGCAGTGCATAAACATTTTTTTAGTATTACCTACTAAATAACGTATATTTGTTAACCAGAGTACTGCATTAGGTCCGGATGTGAGGTGTCACTTTAATAAAGTTGTGAAATCCCCATATAAACCCAAGTGCCCCATATAGTATAGTCACACATGAATAAATGTAATGAAAGCACATTGGGGGATGTCAGGGACAGTAAACAAATTTATAATATGTAATGAATGATGACTCAATGCCATACAGCAGATAGTCTATAAAATAAAAAATAAGCTATGCTAAGCATTGCACAGCTCTGCTTACCAGGTGTTAGCATTGTGTAAATATGACTGCTAAGCAATAAGTAGCCCAGCTAAGTGGATTTGCCCATCGGTAAGCAGTGCTGAACCTGTCCCTTTAAGCAATGCCAACCTTAGCTTAGCAGGTTTGCCCGTAGCTTAGTTTAGCTCAGCATATTCAAAACTGTCCAATCACGGCAAAAGGTGGGAAATCGGCTGTATTTAAACCCCACAGGCGGGAATACAGCTCATAACTGGTTGCAGCTTCCCACTGTAGGCAGGATGGCAGAAGTTGGAGAGGGATTGCACTTCCAGGCGCAGTGCTGGGGCATACAGGAGTCCAAGGTCATGGTAGGACTCCTGATAAAACAACCATGATGAAAGACTGCTGCAGGGCCAGTACCAGGGCTCCCAATATAAAGCAGAAGCCTGGAACCGTCTCGCCTGTGATCTCACCAGTGCCACTGGTATTCCTCGGAATGGTGAGCAGGTCAGGCACCACAATGCCAACTTGAAACTGAGAAAGAAGGAGCTCTTGCAGGAGTGGGTGATGTCCCAGCAGTGTGTAAGCAGTCATACCATTACTGTTTACTAAAGTCCAGTGTGTGTATGTCATGGATAGGTATGCCTTAATATGTCTCTATTTCCTTTACAGTTGCAGCTGAGTGGGCTGTGAATCAGGAAACCCATGCAAGTAGGCTGCAAAGGCTGCATCGAGAGGCTGGTGAGTAACAATCCTGCTTGTAGTAGTCATACCTAATAAATATAAAGTAGTAGAAATTCATCTGGCAGTATAAAAACTCTTGTGTGGGTTGTACTGAATAAACCAGACAATATGACAGCAATAGTCCCATATAGGTCATATTTAAATAAAACTGTAACTTCCTGGCAATAAAGCTCTAAATCCTAGACTGGTTGTGTTTACTCTGGTATCATATGGCATTTATTGTTGCATTCTCTGAATAGTAATGTATTAACCACTGTTACCCACACTGTGCTACATAAAATGTCTAGGAATATCTGTATAAGACTGTTGTAAGTACAAGATCAGATTGTATAACCAATAGAGACTTAGACAGAAAACACTAAAGAGATAGACAGCAATATCCAAATAGCACACTCTACTGCAACTTAAATTGTTGTATTTTTAGCAGACACAGCCATGGTTTGAATCCTGGGAGTGGTAGTAAGCTGTATGCATAATCATACCTCTTAACTGTACAGATTTATCAGAATTCCACATAATTGACCCATATTTTCTGCCTGTACCTCTGCCCCCCTGGCAAATCAGTGGGATGATCTCAGAACTGTAGTCACGAAATAATGACTTACATTTGATTTTCAGATCTCAAAACCTTCAGAAAATGTATATTAAAACAAATCCTGTCACTTTAGCAACTCTCCACGTTTATGACGGCAATATTCAAAACATGTCCCTATTTGTAACCCCATGCTGTCAATCTTTGTCCAGAGTGTGTGCATTAAGGGATTGAGGGGTATATGCATAATATTAACTGGAATCAGGGATTATGTGTAGAAACAGTCAGGTAGTGTTAACAAACATTCCCTCCACAGGTCTGTTAGATAAGAAAACTGTGCCTGCCAATAAAGGTTTAAATCCTGGACTGGTAGTGTTTACTCTGGTATAGTATGGCCTGACATGTAACATTCAGTAACATCTGATATCAGAATAGTACTGTTGTGTCAACCACTATTTCTCACAATGTGCTACATACAAATATGTGTAGGAATGTCTGTGTAAAACTGTTGTAATTAAAAGGTCAGATTGTACAAGCAAGAGAGACTTAGACAGAAAACACTGAATAGATAGACAGCAACATCCAAATATCACACTCTACTGTGACTTAAATTGTTGTATTTTTGGGAGACAAAGCCATGGTTCAAATCCTGGGAGTGGTAGTAAGCTGCATGCATAATCATACCTCTCAACTGTACAGATTTTTTCAGAATGTCCAGATAACTGGCTCATATTTTCTGTCTGTTCCTCTGTCCCCCTGGCAAATCAATGGGATGATCTCAGAAATGTAGTCACAAAATAATGACATACATTTGATTTTCAGACCTCAAAACCTACAGAAAATGTATATTAAAACAAATTTTGTCACTCATGCAACAAAGTTTATGACAGAATTATTCAAAACATGTCCCTATTTGTACCCCCATGGTGCTAATCTTTGTCCAGAGTGTGTGCATTAAGAGACTGAAAGGTATGAGCATAATATTAACTTTGAATCTGGGAATATGTGTAGAAACAGTCAGGTAGTATTAACAAACATTCCCTCCACAGGTCTACCAGGTAAGAGATGTAAGAATTTAGCTATAAGACAGTTGAAGGTTACACTGTGTACAAACATACCACTGCCCAAACTAAGGCCATAGGGTATTGTAATAATACCTGTACCTTAATGATTAGAGCAATGATCATTAAAGTTGTGAGTACTACAATGATATGTAAGTTGTTAATTGATTTCCCCCCCACCATATCTACAACAATAATCTAAATACACAAATCAGTGGGTATGTTTACACCAAACCTACTGTTGGGACATATGTCCTATTGTTCAATAAATATTGAAATGTGTTTCTATTAATGCTCCATGTTGGAATACTATCATTGGTGGCCTGTTGCTATCAATGTAACCTGCATGCCATTGTAAAGACCACTGTGGTTCCATATATGCATGTGTTCTGTTTGCTATGCAACTGTTCCAAATCTGGTATTTTGGGTTAATGGGAATATCTATGCATGCTGTTATAACTAATCCTGGATTGTGTTGACTATTACTAACCCACATATGTTTTAAAACTGCAACACCATAGCACGTATGGGAAGGCCGGTCCCAGCGGACCCACCTCTTCCACCTTATCTGGCCGTGGCACCGGGCCCCAGCAAGCCTGGGACCCACCCTGGGACCTCCTCATCTGCTGGTCCTGCACCACCTTCAGGTGGAACCGCCTCAGGGGATAGGGCTCACCCCCCCCGGGAGCTGGCGCAGACAGGATCCTGTCACCCAAAGTCAGGTCTGGGGATTGGTGTGTAGCAAGCTCTGAAGAGAGTTTGGAGATCTGCTCCTGCTCAGCCCCCAGCACAGCCACCTTCAGGGCCGTGAAGGTGCAGTGGTGACTGCCCATGGGTGGGGACCTCAGTCCCACTGTTTTCATTTGGGGGCTTATGGGCTTCCAATTTCCAAACACCCCTCCCCATCCAAGGTGTTTACCCCCCCACGTGTTATATACCACCCCTGTATGCTGTCTTGTCTGTCTTCCTACCCAACCTTCCTCCCCAAATATATCTACTATCCTACCCCAACATCCCACTCTCATCTTTTAAAAAAAAAAAAAAAAAAAGGGCAATCTGTTCCCCCCCAAAAAATTTGCCCCATACATAGCTGTCCATTTTGCACACGTGTCCACTGGACACATGTAATCTGGTCTAATTGGCTTCACAACACATTATTGTTGTCCTCACTCCACTCCCAGGGGTTTGAGTGTCCAAATCTACCTCCAAATTCAGTACATATGCACAGCTGTTGCTGTAGAAGAAATGAACAGCTATGGATCTTCCCTATACCCATCCGGCACATCCCTAGCTACTTTCCCTATTTTTTTTCCCCTCTGTGTGCCCCCTTTTTCATCCCTTTCCTATCACCCCGTTTTTCTTTTCTTTTAAAGAAATTAGCATGGGGTAAGTGGCATAAGCACTTTTAAGCAGTAGTCAGTGGGTTTAAGCCTGTATGCATGTAGGCAAGCAATGGCTACACAGATTAAGCACTGTCAGGCTGTCTGTAAGCATATTTAACCAGAAATTAGCATTGCTTACCATCATACAAACATGGGCAAACGCACTTACAACCGCTTAAAAGTGCCTTAATCACTCTGTAGCCAACAGCCCTTTTTCTGCCCAGCAACAAAATAATCAGCCTTTGTAAGTCTCGAACCCAAGACCCTACACACCATAGTCACTGTGATTTACCACTAAGCCATTTGAGCTTAACGTAAATGTGATGTTTTCTCAAACATATTCAGCACAGTCATTTAACAGTAGGGAAAATGTATGTATATATATATATATATATATATATATATATATATATATATATATATATATATATATATATATATATATATATATATATATATATACGTATGTATTGCATTCACACATTGGATCCACACTCTGAACCTCTCACTGTAAAACATCTGACCAAAGGCACTGTTAATGGGAGTGAAGGGGCCTGAAATAGGGATCTCTTATAATTATTGCCATTATCCCTTCCTCCACAGAAGAACTGATCTGCCTTGCAACACAATAATGCTAAACTTGAACCCAGGACCCTGCACAACATAGCCGCAACAAGTTAATAGTAAGCCATCTCAGCTGTAAGATGTCAGGATGATTTCTCTAACATATCATGTAGAACAATCAGTCTACCATAGGGAATGTAGAATGTGGAAGCTGTAAACATTCCAATGATACATATACACACACATATATATATATATATATATATATATATATATATATATATATATATATATATATATATAAGTGTATATACACATATATACACATATAAATATATAACTACTTATAAATATGAATAAAAAGAGTATATATAGAGGGTGCATGGCATATCAAACAGCCATTATTCCTACAGTTGCCACCTTTTAAATGGCCAGTGTTTGATTATTTCCTACAAATGAGAATTATTGCTTGAAACATATACCCACACACAATGCAAAGGACATGACACCACACACAAGTTTGCATACATAGAATGTTTATTTGTGTACTATTTCAGTTGTTTATGCCATTTCTTATAGCCGTTAGGTCTTTGAAATGCATAATAACTGATTAATGCAACTCTCAAACCAAACATATGATACAGTAATCTGAAAAACATAACATATTTTGCTGTCTATGCCAAAGCCTTCAAGTAGTACAACAGTAAAAAAGCACTTGCTTTGAAGATAAGAACCAATCGACACTTAATTACAGATGTAGTTCAACAGCCTCCAATTACACTCTGTACTCAACCCCTAGGGAGAAAAGTATTAGTTGTCACAATGTAAATGTATCTGTTACATAACAATGCTTAGCTTAAAATGTCACTATCACACTGACAAACAGAACTGTGTGTAAGACAGTAAGCTGTAGCCCACCACTGTTCCCATGGTGAAACGAATGAAAATGTACAGCCGTATACCTTAATGTTTCTTACTACTGATATCCCTCACATGTTGTAACAGCCAACATTAAAAACATTTAATACCCCTCCCCCATAACATTTCTTACAAGGGCATATAACAGTGTTCTCCATACACTGACCTCCGGACTGTACAAGGTCACACACATTTTGTCCAGCTGCAGCTTTCATATATATGGACCCTACCCCACAATTTGTGTGGGAGTCCACAACATCACTGGAATGATGGCAGGAATGCCAGCACTAAATAATGATAGGCTATTACCTAACAACCTCTTACAGCATGACATCTGGACAAAGCCTGGTACATAGGTGGAGGACAGAGGCTGAAACACAGGGCCATATTTAAAATATTGCTGCTATACACTGTGAAAGTTGCTGGTGTTGCAGGATTGGTTGCAACATACTCTTACTCAGGAATTTGAAGTCAGAAACACAAATGGATGTTGCCATGTACTGATAGCAATCAACAGAGAGAATGCCACTGATATATCAAAGACAAGACCTGTGTGGTGAACAGACAAAACATAACAGCCAATCATCTGGCCATCATGTGGATAGGCCCACAGTTGAGAGCTATGCAGACAGTCTGCATTCCATACAAAAATAGCATGTACATACAAACCCTGTAAAACTAGCAGTAGTCAATGCATATAATAGCAATACTCATACACTGTCCCTAGGTCTGGAATTCTTTACAAACATGTAGTTGACCTGTGTCCGCAAGTCCTCTTGTAAAGAGGTATTGCTACCTGCTGTTTGTAACACCACTGGCCACACACAGGAAGGATGTCTTCCATTAAGGAAAGGTAAAGGGACAACGCACACATGATGTAGTCATAGTGGGTTGCTACGACATTAGCTATTGGAAGTACTACACAGCTGGCTGCATGCAATTAGCAAGTGGGGAACACCAACTGGTGCAGAGGCCATCACTTGATCATGAGGATCACCTACAAAGGCCATGCTGCAACCTACTCAAACCAGCTCGATCCCAGTCGTGGAGAGAGAGATAGATAGATAGATAGAGAGAGAGAGAGAAAATTAAAAATAAAGCTAAAAAAATACTACAAAAAAAAAAAAAAAAAAAAACAAACAAACAAGGAACACATCCAAGTGGTACACAGAAGAGAGCACAATAATAAAACAGGTATGTGAAACATGTCATCATGTACTTGAATGTAGTACTTGGTCTGTAATAATGGGATAGATGTGTTGAAAGATTTATATATGCCATCAAGACTTGCTGTAATGATGTCCTGCTGAACAACTGCTATGGACATAGCATCTGGCCTTGTGGGCAGTGGGCCATACCTGTCAACTGTGCAGATCTGCACAGAATGACAAGATTTAAGCCATCATAGTGTTTGTTCTGTTCCTCCAAACATGTATATTAGTCTGGCAAATAGCTGAAGGTGGAAGTAATGAAGTCATGATAGACACGAGTTTCAGACCCCACCACCTTCAGAACAGTCATGGTAATGTGAAATGTATCTTGCAGAAACTTCATTCATAATGATCTCTCCCTATATATGCCCCCCAATGTTAGGCTGTGTCCACATGTGACGCTCTGTTTTGTAGCAAGACAGAACAGTGCAGTTGTGGAGGAAGGAGGTTCAGAGTGTGGATCCGATGTCTGAATGCACTCCAATTTTATATATATATATATATATATATATATATATATATATATATACACACACACACACACACACACATACACACACACACACACACACACACACATATATATATATATATATATATATATATATATATATATATATATATATATATTCCCTACTGCTGTTGAATGACTGTGCTGCATGATATGTTTGAGAAAACACCACACATACCTGCAGCTGAGATGGCTTAGTGGAAAATTGCTGTGGATATGGTGTGCAGGGTCCTGTGTTAGACACTTGCAAGAGCTGATAATTTATTTGCTGGCCAGAACAAGGGCTGTTGGATACAGAGTGATTAAGGCACTTGTAAGCAGTTGTAAGTGGGTGCAAAATGGACAGTTATGTATGGTGTAAAATTCGTGTTGGAACAGATTGCCCTTTTTTTGTTAAGGTGAGAGTGTGATGTTGGGGAAGGATAGTAGGCATATTTGGGGAGGTAGGTTGGGTCGGAAGACAGGCAAGACAGCATACAGGGGTGGTATATGACACATGTGGTGGGTAAACACCGAGGACAGGGAGGGGTGTTTGGAAATTGAAAGCCCATGAGCCCCAAAATGGAAACAGTGGGACTGAGGTCCCCACCCATGGGCAGTCACCACTGCACCTTCATGACCTGAAGTTGGCTGTGGTGGGAGCTGAGAAGGAGGTGCAAGCTGACCATCTAATTGTATCATGAGGGCCTCAAGCTGGTGTAGCAGATCCCCCAATTCTCTGCGGAGCTCCCTATGCACCAGAATCTGGACCTCACTTCAGGTGACAGGATCCTGTCTGTGCGCGCTCCCAAGGAGGGAACGATCACCATCCCCTGAGGTGGTTCCACCTGAAGCTAATGCAAGATCAGCAGATGAGGAGGTCCTGGGGTGGGTCCCAGATGTGCTGTGGCCTGGTGCCATGGCCAGATAAAGTGGGAGAGGTGGTTCTGCTGGGAACAGCCTTCCCAAACATGCTATTGTGTTGCAGTTTTAGAACATATGTGGGTATTAATAGTCATCACAATCCAGGATTAGTTATAACAGCATGCATAGATATTTCCATTAACCCAAAACACCAGATTTGGAACAGTTGCACAGCAAACAGAACACATGCATATATGGAACCACAGTGGCCATTACAATGGCATGCAGGTTACATTGTTAGCAACAAGCCACCAATGATAGTGTTTCAACATGGAACATGAATAGAAACACATTTCAATATTTGTTGCACAATAGGATATATGTCCCAACAGTAGGTTTGGTGTAAACATACCCATTGATTTGTGTGTTCAGATTATTGTTGCAGATATGGTGGGGAGGGGGAGAGGGATGTCAATTAACAACAATTATATCCTTACAGTATGAGGTCCTTAGACCTTTTTTTCCTGTTTATGTCTTCCAGATACCATGTCCCAGGAGCGTCTCACTGCTTATACTCCACAGGTGAATGAAATAATAATCAACTACCTTGTGCATCACCACAGAACCCTCTTTGGCTCTACGGCCCATGATATGCAGGAGAGGACTGCCCTGTAGAATGAGCTCATCCACAGGGTAAATGATGTAGGCCTCCATAACTGCAGTTATGAACAGGTGCAACATCATTACACTGATCTCATCTGCTATGCCTGTCAGCATGCTGCTGCAGTTAGGAGGGACCATCTAACCATAGGTGGGGGTCATGCCATCCTGCCCCCACTGACACATGCTGAGGAGCTCCTCACCAGATTTTGGGCAACCGCCAGTCAAGACAGGAACCAGATGATAGCATTGTGGAGGTGGGTGCTACCCACACAATGGACAAGGAGTGTGCAGGTAAGGCCCCAGGGCACATTAGTAGACCACTGTTGCTTATCCAGCTTCATCTTTAAAGTATCTTCATGCATATGTCAGATGACATAGTCTGTTGCTGCAGTGTAGTAATGAACAGATGTGCATAATGTCTAGTATTGTGGGTTTGTAATGTTGCTATAGTGAAATGCTGCTCCCACCCTGTACCAATGCTACAGGTGTGGCTATTGACATTCCATCTCTCACACAACTATGTAGGTTCCTCTGGTATACCTGTGGGGCAGCAGCCTGTAGCTGGTGAGTATAGAGTTTTTTTTGTTCAGGTTTGCCAATACACCGGCCATGTTATGGCCATGGTATTTGTCATGCACACATTTAACACACCTACCCATAATGCATGCTGTACATGTTCACTTATTGTTGCCGTTAACTGCACTGCATCACAGTGATCAGCATAGTGGCATATTTGAAGGGTATGTAAGAGTCCTGCAGTATACCTAACAACCTGTCAGTGCAAGATGTGTGGACACAGATGAACATAATGGTGGGACAAATGGCCTACAGTAGGGACATGTCTGAAACATTACTCTTATACAGTGGCTACAACAGTGTATACACCACTATTACATTGGCAACTGTTACAGATCTACACAACGGCATATCACAATACCACATTCCACATATTTTACAACCTGTAATGTGATCCTAATATGAGTAATGAATGTGTAATATGGAATCCTATGTTAGGACAACAAATATGGGGAATACATACCTTAACAAACACTGGAAGCATATGTGTGTACACACACCAAATAACACATTGTGGAAGCAGCTTTTGAGGTACTGCTAGCATTCACTCTTCTTGAGTATGCACCTTCGATCAAGTACAGGGCCTCAGTGTCACACCAAGTAATGGTCTGCTGTCCAAGATGTAGTCCATGACATTTGCCCACTCACCTGCAACAGAGGCAGCTGTGGCTTGCACACATCTTACAAACCATGGAATGAATCCCATATCCAAAAGGTAGCACTCAGGAGTGGGAGATATAGCTTTACCTCACCATTGCATATACCACGACAAACAGTGCAGACAGTCATGTATGTGACTATGAAGTATAGAACAACATTAATGGAGAAAATAAACAGATGTCCATCCAAGACAGATGACAACACATGTTGCAAACTGATCATGGAGGCTGCCCAGAAATATGCAGCAACACTGAGGACTTGCAAGAATGTCTAGCAAGTACTGCATGTGCAATACCTGTGTTGACAATTGCCTGGACTCTACATAAGTGTGGCCTATGGGTTAGGGTAATCACATGGAAGAGTTGTTCCAGAGGAAACATCATCCAGGGCTCGCTACAGGTAGCATATGCATAACATCAAGTCTCCCAAAGACATGTGTTGAAATGTGTAATGGTGTACTTAGGCCAAGGCTGAAACCTACAGACAGTATTAATAAAGATACATGTGCTGCACAAGCAACACCTCACTCCACCTCAGGCCCACCATTCCCATCTGTACCTTGCTGGTGCCAGTGTACACCTTTAGGTTTGCTGTTCATTAGCAGGAACTAGGTTGGTAGACATGGTGTTCTGAATTTGGAGCACTGCAAAATGACACTCATGTGTGGCCCATAGTTGTCAAGCATCTGCAAAAAGGCTGAGGTTGGGGAGGTGTGTCATCCTAAAACATACATCCAAAGCTCGCTAGGAATGACTATATCTAAACACAGTCAAGGTCATGAATTGCGCCAGACATAACCCTGACTCCACAACAATAGTGAAGGCACTGTGTGACCTCCAAGGGCTGTACACATGAGCTGACCTTGCAATCTGGCAGAGTTGGGGGACATTTGTAGGGCAGAGTGACCAAATAATGGCAAGTGAAGATGGTCCATGCTAGTATACCCCTTCCAGGAATAGTGACTGCTGTAGTTCACAGGTGCTGCAACAAACCATCATGTTAAGGGTGTGCACACTTATGCAACCCACATATTGTATGCATCTCAATCACCATCTGCACAACTAACACATTTGTTTGATACTGCATTTGATTCCACGGGTCATATGTCATATAGGTGTGTGCAGTGTTAACATATGCAGTATTGTGGCCCCATTGCATATCAGGAAGAGGCTGGTAAGTCAATAAGGGTGTGTACACGTCTCATAGCCACAGTAAACATTGAAGGTTGTCAATGTAATTGGATTTTATTGTTCATTCATGCACTGCTGATGATGAGATCTGCAAATCAGAGGTCAGGCATTCACTATTGACATCTGTCCTCATATCATCCCAGGTATATGTCAGACAAACACATAGGGGCTGTGAGCAACAGAGCAAACATAACTGCCACACATATACACATTCAGCAATGGTGTGTACACTCGTGAGGTATGGTGCACAGTACATGCCAGGGTGCTGAACAGGTGCACAGCAATACTGTGTACATGGGTACAATGTGTTCCAGGACAAGGGGCATCACCTACTAACACAACTCATGCATCAAAGAGATGTATAGTGTTGGTAACAGGGATTGAGTATAGCTGCAGTGCATGCTGTTGAGTGCCATATGTCATGCATGATGACTGCTGGGTCATAAGAGGTCTGTGTAATATCTTTGTGCCACCTCACCTGTAAGTATGTGTGTGTGTGTGTGTGTGTGTGTGTGTGTGTGTGTGTGTGTGTGTGTGTGTGTGCATGTGTGTAGAGGTAAGCAATGATGTACAGATCTTAAATTACGTTTTTTGTTTTCCCCTCACAAGTGGCGAGGTGGGTCAGGGTCCCTCCTGCATGCAAACTGATGTTAGTGTCCATACAGACTGACGATGATAGATATGGTGAGGCACCGGCAGGGTTGTCAGGGACTGAAGCGGTGCCATCGGTTGACATTCCACTTTTATCCACCCCATCCCCCCACACAGTCACAATGCCTATACATACCCCATCACCAGTGGCCATAGATGAAGGACAGTTGGCGGGTGGTGGCATGGGACAGGACAGTGTGGTGACTATGGCAAGTGTGTCTGTACAAAGCAGCCATAGCCAGATGACTGGCAAGGTACCACACTGGCAGATGTACAGGGGTGCTCCTAGGAGGGCTGCTGGCCATCATGCCCTTAGCAGAAGTGCCACAGCAGGTGTCATCAGACGCATGTTTCTAGCCATCATGGAGGCACAGGCATGTATGAAATGTTACACCAGACAGGGTCTGAGGCTCCAGAGGGCTACTCATTCTGCTGTACTTGACAACATCTGTGATCTTGCAGGTGCCCACCATTATTTTGCAGAGGTGGTCCTGGATAGACAGTTGGGTGAGATGGTGGGAATCCTCGACCATGCAATGTCTGTGTTAGAGCATATGGTGGGAGTAGGGTGACAGCCACATGGACGTAGGTCAGCAACACCAACAGGTGGATGCCTACATGGATGTGCAACAAGTCACAGCCTCTCCGTAGTGGCAGTACCAGCACCAGCACTGCAGGGAGTGTGTTGTCCACACCACAACACAGCAGGCCATGCGCACATGGTCCTGGCTGGTCCCAACAGTGACCTGGATCCAGCGGACATTTGTCGTCATCAGGGGAGAGTACCATATCTGGGCTTGTACCTGATAGTGCACGTGGAACCCCTTTCAGGTACAGTTCTCGTGTCCATGGCCGGAGATGGTGAACTGCACAACCTGCCATGTACAGTCTGCAGCTGTCCAACAAATTCCTGTATAGGGCAGCCACATGGCAGAACTGTGCACACACACACACACACACACACACACACACACACACACACACACACACACACACACACACACACACACACACACTTCACCAACGCAGCTAGGGTACCTCCATACCTACACACATCACATCTGCACATCCCAATTGATAACGAAACCCCCTAACACACACACTCATGATGCTAACCAAATGGTTCAGCCTAGGTCTCTGGCAAACACATAGCACGCCCTGTGCATACCTGTCTGTGCAACATCCCTGTCATCCATACCATCAATGCAAGGAGAGGCTAATATGATTATGATGCACAGGGTGAATATACTAAGGTTTAGCAATGTAATGCTGTGTAACATATTTTCAACTGGAAAGTGTAATGCTTCCATGTCAAGATGTGTAGCTGTCCAGCCATGATGCATTATAGCTGTTATTAACACTGACTGATTGTGGTCTCCATAATGCATTCAGTTTGTGTTGTAGATGTCTGTGTGTCAGCAGGATGTTGGTCTGCTGTTGTTTCCTACAAGGGTATGGCACTGTGGTGATACATTGACTGTGTCATATCCTGGGTACACCTGAATACAAGTAAGAAGTCTGTATAACAGTTACTGCATGTGCCACATGGCTGATTGATCTGAGGGGTGTATACAGGTGAGTGCATGGTGGCTGATGTCAGCAGCCCTTCTACAGTGGACAATGGTAAGTGTACTGGGTGACACACACCATATGTTTGTGTATAACACACACACACAGAGGCTTTGGTGTTGATGCAATACACAGAGAATACTGTACATGTGGATGTACTTAATTTTGCAGTGAACCCATTTTAGCCTATGTAATTCCACCAAGACAAAATAGGCAAAACATCACATCAGTAAATAATCAGTCTGCTAGTTTAATGTCATTTATAATGGTACTGGCAGGGTATATGTCCTCTTCCCCAATGTAGTGCAATCCTGGAGTTAGTAAATATAGGTGTGCTGGTGTGGGTGGCACAGCCCTCAACTTTGGAGGGTGTGGGGTGGCGTAGAAGCGCACACAGTGTGAGTGACAACTACTTAACCTGTTAACATCAACTGTACAGTATTACAGCAGACTAAGCAGGGGATACACACAATAACCCCATTGAGGGTGGCTGTACCCACAACATCCACACCCAACTATATATACCAACTCCAGTATCACTGTACAGCTGTACGGTTTGGAAGAGCATTTACACATCTACTACTAGTTTTGATGGAATGAATTTCCACAAGATGATTCCTTTGAAATGTTAGCATTTCCCAGTCAGTTCTCAGACAGATGACCTCCTGGGACATATTTTTTTGCATACTGAAGTAGATCCCTTCACATACACACACACTTACTGGCAAAACAGAGAGTAGAACCCCTACCTAGGTACTTATTGCTTCTAATGTGTTTGGCCTTAATTGCACACACCTCACAGCTTTTAGGATGAGGTGTGTCCCGAGTTTCTTTCTAAGTGAAGAACATCACCAGGCCTTGTACAGTATGGTAATAGGGGATGTGCTGGATGTTAATGAACAATACATAGTATGACATACTGTCATATACACATTGACAAACACATAACAGTCATAGACACATCTGAGATACCTGGGTTTATCTGTGCTAACTACTTTGTCAGTGAGTCCATTCTGTTACAGATAATTTGCACACAGCACATGCATCATTGGGCTGGATAGTGTAATCAGTTACTTGTATGGTTGATGCTGACAGTGGTCCTCATACAGTGGACCTTGGGACATGTACTGGGGGTACCATGGTGTAAAGACAGTATACCCAGCACCCACACCCCACATTGGATATTTTACTCACTGAAACCCATGATATTACACTGACATATCCACAGTCACATATTGACCAGGACTGCAATACAACCCTTTGTCTATCTTATCAGTGCTACTACAGGGATGTGCATTTATTGCACATGCCACAGGGATAGTAGGGTGAGGGTTTGTCATGGCTCTCCTAATGCCAGCAACATCACTATCCCTTATAATGTGTGGCAAAGTGTATTGTATTTGGAGAATACTGCATCCTACAAATATACACACTTGCACACATACACACACTTGCCAGGACACAGAGGGTAACCCATGCCTATCTACCATTTGTACAACAGTGTTGTGCTGGTATTGCAAGCTCCAGGTAGCCCATAGGGTGAAGAGTGTAACAAGGTACATTTAATGTCCATTACAGCAGCAGTCATTTCTAACTATGGCAATGGGGGATGCAGTGGGTGAGAAGGCCCTCATGGTATTATCAACTACAAGTTTACAAACACACAGACACTGTTATTCTCAGTAATGCAAACTGACATATTTGTCAGTACTGGGGTCCATAGGTGCAGGTGTTCCTAGGTGTGTACCAGGAAATTGTCCATGTAAAGATGAGAAGAGTAGGGGGTGTGGGTACAGTGGTATCATGCCACCTGACATTTGTCAGCAGGCCATCTATCATCTGATGCCACTTGAGTGATCCCCAGGGTGACAGTTAAATGTGACATCCAAGCATCTGGTTGTCTCTTGCAGAGGGCCAGTGAGGTGCTACAACTGACATGTATGCAACATATATTACATAACATAGCCAGGGTCTGGGTTGGAGATCTGTACCCAAACATGTTCTGTTGACTGTGGTAGTCTAGTTGAGGTAGCCATGGCATGTGGTGCATACAGGGTGGGGTTTCCTAGCTGTGGCATTCATAACACAGCTGGGCAGACATGTCAGTGTCAGTCAAACATAGATTGCCTGTAAGCAGCCAAGATGGATACCTGATATCTGCACACCTGTACAGAGGACAGACAAAAATCAGCTAGCCAACAGGTTATGCATTAGGATGAATGTTTTGACAGATAGATGTCTGACACTGATAGGTATGCCATTAGTACATGACAGCAGCCCTCAGTGATATGTCCTATACACATAGTAGTCTACAGTTAATATTCACATATCAGATCAATATCCAGTATCAAATACTTAATAACAGACAGCTCACACACCAAGAACACGATAGTCAGTACTCAGAGTTCAGCTTTCCATGCAGGGGTGTATGGTTCCAGTACTACAATCTACAATCTACTCTTACTTGGGAAAGCACTGTTAACAGTAGTAATGTAATGATACAATACATGCAAGTGTGACTGCATATAACCTGGGATACTACCCATATATGAAACACATACAAAGAGAAAAGATTGTTGTACTAGCCATATATACTCAGGTGTCCCATACAGTATACTCACACCCCTTGCTACTGTAATGACAACACATAGAAGCATGCTATGTACATGAAATTAAATACACTTATTAAAAATGTCATTACCCTGCTATTTTCTCAGTCTGGAATATGATCACTGGTTACCAAGGCTAAGCTATGTTTAGCAGGAGTAAGCATTTCTTAAATATAAATGCTAAGCAGATTTGTGCACTGGTAAGTAAAGCCTACAGGGTGTAAGCCACCTTTTAATTTAACCTTACATTAGGATCACTTACCACTGCGCAAACCAATGCAAACCCACTTAAAGCTGCTCAAAACTGCCTTAACCATTCTGTATTCAACAGTCCTTGTTATGCATAGCAACAAAATAAACAGCCCTTGCAGGTCTTGAACCCAGGACCCTGTCCACTATAGTCATAGCAGCTAACCACTAAGCCATCACAGCTGTGAAGATGTTCGTTGTTTTTTCAGATATATCTGACAGTACACATACTGAATAGTAGTGAACTGCTTTGACTTCTACAATTGTGTAGTAACTGTTAGTGAAAATAGTGTTAAATCCATATGTTGTTATATCTAAATATACACATATTAGATAAATATGGTGGGATACATCTGGGAAGGTATATACAACACTCGTTTACACATAAGGATATGGATATATATATATATATATATATATATATATATATATATATATATATATATATATATATGTAGATATATGTATACATGTGCATACCCACATATATATATTTACATATATTTATATATATCTGTAAATTTATTTGTATAAATATATATATGTACTTGTGTGTATATATATATATATATATATATATATATATATATATATATATATAGTGTGTGTGTGTGTATATATATATATATATATATATATATATATATATATATATATATAGCTGTGTATATATGTATGGCTTGCTATCACATGTTCAACAGTACAGTGCTCGAATGTACAGCTGTCTGAACTAAATGTTCAGAAATCAGTACATCGAACAGTGTGAATGAAGAACTGAGCATTTCAGTGAATTTGAATGTCGAACATGTCGACTACAGTGAAATGCTCCTATCTACCCAACATTCTGCGACAGGTTCTTGAAGGGGAGCAAGCCCCCCTGCACCCCCCACACCCCCTACTTATATATACAAACTCCGAGATCGCACTACACTGAGGAAAGAGTACATTTCCTGATCCTCACTATATTGCAATCTGTACTACTTTGTCAAACCTTGCTATAGCGAATGTTCGCTATTGTAAGGTTCGACAATGCTGTGATTGCACTTCCGGTTCTGCTAACCGAATTTCGCTCATTGGTTAATTGCACATAATGCGATAGTAAACCATATGTATATGTATGTATGTATATATATATATATATATATATATATATATATATATATATATATATATATATATATATATATATATATATATATATATATATATATATATGTGTGTGTGTGTGTGTGTGTGTGTGTGTGTGTGTGTGTGTGTGTATATATATATATATATATATATATATATATATATATAAAGATATATATATATATATATGTGTGTATAATATATGTATGAATGTATATATATATATATATATATATATATATATATATATAAACATCCACCACCAGCTATTGGCCACAGTAATATATATCCTTTCCATTACACAACACACACTATATTGGCTTACATCTTGTCAGTCGGTGCTGCTCTGCACAGTTTATGGGTATAGCCCACTACCCACAGGGACAGACTCTAATGTCCATAGCAGTTGTTCAGCTAAACATCATTACAACAGCAACACCTGATGGCACATATATATCATTCCACAGCATCTACTCCAATATTATGCACCAAGTACTACAGTCAATTACATGCATATATACCTCGCATACCTGTTGTGGAAATGAGGTCTGTTGTGTATGGTGTCCTTGTAGGAGTTATTTTTTTCTCATTGGCTATAGCCTTAGCCTGCTTCCTGTGTTTGGTTTGGTTGTGGTTCCGGTTTTGGTTCTGGATCTGTTTTCTCTTTCTCTCTCTCTCTCCAGTAAATGGGTTAAGCTGCATGGAATAGATTGCAGCATGGCATTTGTAGGTGATGCACATGATCAGGTGATGGCCTCTGCATCAATCAATGTCCTCCACTTGCTACCTGCATGCAGCATGCTGTGTAGTACTTCCAATTACCAGTGTCATGGCAACCCCCTACTATAAATCCCTACATCAAGTGGGCATGGTCCCTTTACCTTTCATGTATGTTGGACATCCTTCCTGTGTGTGGGCAGCAGTGTTACAGACAGCAGGTAGCCATACCTTTTACAAGAGAACTTGCACACTCAGGCCAGCTACATATTTGTATGAGGTTCCAGAACTGCAAACAGAGTGCGAGTAGTGTTGTTGTATGTACAGCACCAGTGTTACAGGGTTTGTGTGTACATACTATTTTAACATGGACTGCAGTCTGTTTGCATAGCTCTTAACTGTGGGCCTATCCACATGATGGCCAGAGGTGTGCCTGTTATGTTTTGCCTGTTCACCACATAGGTCTTGTGTCAGATATATCACTGGCAGTGTATGTGTTGAGTGCTATCAGTACATGGCTA